>NW_016160987.1:10598-27869 GCF_001687245.7 Rhagoletis zephyria | reverse complement strand
ATTTTTTTCTATGAATCGACATACTTTAAGCATTGTTGACGCTATTTCCATTTGAATGAGGAAATAGCGTCAATGACTTTATTTCCAAATTTTTGTTGACTTTATTTCGCTTTTGAAAAGGTAATAATGTCAATTGACTTTATTTCGCACCAGGGTGGGAAATAAAGTCAATTGACCTTATTTCCATTGACCTTATTACCTGTCACCTGAAAAAATGCAGAAAAAGGGGTTTTTTCTTAACAGCGGTCGGCCCTCGGCAGGCAATGGCAAACCTCCGAGTGTATTCCTGCCATGAAAAACAGCTTCTCATAAAAATACACTCGCCATTCGGAGTCGGCGTAAAACTGTAGGTCCCTCCCCTTTGTGTGACAACATCAAGGAGACCGCCACAAATTGGAGGAAAAGCACATATGTGTAAGCGCCAAACTATTATAATTATTTTATATGAATTTTACTGCTTTACTACTGAAACATGTATATGTTTAAATTCGTTGGGAATTATGTGGGATAAATTTTCAAGATGTGGGTAATTGAGGGATTTTTTCTCCATTTTCGTGGGATTTTTAACAGAGAATGTCTGGCATCACTGAGCACATGCGACTAATTATTTAGTAGAGCAAATCATTGACAATACAAAGTCACACTCTTATCTTTTTTGCATGGCATAAAATTTCAAACTGTAAGTTTGGTCCTGCAAAAACATATGTGTATGGTATGTCGAAGGTCGTAGGGTTATAACTAGGGTTGCCAACCGTACTATAGTATATAGTATTGTACTATTTTTTGGGTCTGCGTACTATTTACTGTTGGAAAAAAATATAGTATGCAAAAATACTATATTTCTTCAATTATAAATATATATATATTTCAGTAATTTGTAAGAAAGGAATGTTTTAAAATGGATGACATTTATATTGAAATATCAATATTAAAATAAATATACTTTATAACAAAGGGTCCGCAGATCAAAAATAGCATCATTTTTAAAAACACTTAGAAAGATTTGCCAAATTTTCTTAAAATTATTTCGCGTATGCTCTCTATTCCTGCAACTTCGGCATTCACACAAAGAGTTTTTTTCTATTAAGATTTTGAAATGGTGAGATGATAGAAATAAAGCGAATATCTCTTTAATAAAAAATGAGCTTTTGATTTATATTAATTTAAATATTGATTGCAATAAAGCATATGATACACACTTTCAAAGAAATATATTTTTTTTATAGACGAAGCGCATAAGAGAAAAAAATTTAGTACACTTAAAAATCATTTTTACTTTTTCTTAAAAAAAAAATACTACGTATATTGGAAGTGTACTATTTTTTCAGATTTTTTTGAAAAAGTACTATAAATTTCTTAGAAAATGTTGGCAACCCTAGTTATAACCTATTGTTGACTAACAAATTTTCAAATTTGTTTTAGAGACCGTTATGGAAAAACAAATACCGAGAAAAATAACTCATAATAAACAATTATTGCATAAAGGTGCGGTATTAAATACTTTATGGATCTACATACTATTTCTGCTGAATATATAACTTTGTGCCTTAATAATATAGCCGACTTACATAAGAATGAAAATCATATCAGTCGTTAGGCAGGCAAAAATTACATGAAGGCCAAGTTTCAACCAGATTTCCTTCTACATATTTAAATACATGTTATCAAAGTTCCGCATTATTCGAATAAATTTTTATTTAAATTATTATTAAATTATTCGTTATTTGAAATAAATTTGAAATAAATTTTAATCGGGCCGAAAATTGTTAGATTTTGCTTGGAATTGCTTATTTTGCTTGTTCAGGTTTTTCATGCTCAATTTTACCGACCATTCACACCAGAATGGTCCAAAATAAGTAAAGTCGGAATTTTAATGCTCTTACCCCTGAATTGTTTTATATCCAATATATTTTTGTATTTTAAAATCAAAAAATATATGTTCAGAGGACGCTCAAAGCGCTCAAAGTCTTAGGTGTATTTTATAAGTGGAAAACCAATTTTTCGTAGAAATGGGATACGAATTTTTGAAAATCAATATTCTTCGATCAGAAATCTCTGCTTCTATTCAGGAGACTTTTAATAACAATACCCAATTGTCTATTTAACGATTTTTTTTTAACTAACGATTTTTTATTTATCCACCACCCCCATTTTTAGAGTTTTTTTGCTTGAAAAATAATCTCAATTTTTTAGTTAAATTTTGGCTCGAAAAATATCTAACGCAGGATTACAAAAAAAAAAAAGTTTCTGCATATTGAACCAAACCTCTATATCCTATGTTATTCGAAGCGCTGAATGCGGATCCGAGATCTGTTAGCCTCCATCACGTTAGGTTCGAAGTGATTTGAAGGTCAAGTAGGGAAAAATCCATCGAATAAATCTAAAAATTCAAGGCCATATCATGTCTAGAAAAAGCAACGCAGGTTCAGTGCAATTAATTTCCGACTAAGGAATAATTTAAAATAAAACCGAAAGCTCTTTAGAGAAATTCAGTTTTTATAGCTAATGCTTTCAATTAGTCATCCTACGTTACTGCCTTGATTGACTGAAATTTGGCCTAATGTTTTCACAAGTTCTCTCATTATCTCATTATCGTCATATATGTACTTAGATATGTATGTATTTAGGTATGTAAATATGACATAAATTTATTGATTGAAACATTAAACGAATTTCGCCTAGAGATTTTCTAACTGCTGATGCTCTCATAAATATTTTACAAGTATTCGATTTCTGTGTGAAAAACATAATTTTATATGTTTGCGATTCAGCGTGGGCACAAAAAGCAATAAAATATTTTTTTTTTTTTGCATTTTTCACCTGAATTGAGCACATTCGCTATTTTTGCTACTGCATTCGTTTCCAGCGGCATTTTTTAATCAACGAAAACATTAAACAATTGATCATTTTATTGGCACTACCACCACTTACATTGCTGGTGGGCGCGAATGTCAAATGGATAAGTGTAAAAAAATAAGAACCACCTACACTAAATTCACGGATATACATACATATGAGCAAGCCCATCAAAATGTATGCATGTATGTACCAGCATTGCAACATACCGGGTGGCAAACGTGCTTAAATGTCAAATAAAAGTACATATTCGATTCAATTTATTGATATATTTTTACATGCGCGCTCTAATGCATATGTAGTTAGATTCATGCATACATATGCACTGACAGATGTAATTATTTTGCAATAAATGCTAGAAAACTGGCTATGCAAGGTTAGAAATCAACTTGTATTGAAAGGGGGCTTAATACGAAGAATATAGCGAGTGGAGGTATGCGCCTTTAACCACGCAGTCAACAACTATTAGTTGATAAAAATTCGAAAAAGCGCTATCATTAAATCTAGTTCTATTTAAATAGTTTGTGCATATAATTTAATTTTAGTATTTTGAATTCTTTTTTTAAATGCGGCAGTAATGGCTTTAAATCGTCTTAAAACTATTTACATCTGTACAAGTAAAGCTTATACGCATACATACCAACACATATATGTATGTATTCAGGTAACTTAATACTTATCCCTCGTTCGAGAGAGGAAACCAAATTTTAACACTTTTACCGTTAACAACAGTACGGATATAGCAGAAAATGCTAATAACATTTAACAAAGCAGAAGAGCTAACATTCCACTCAATGTTAAGATATTTAACAGCAAATAATTTACTACTAGTTGAGTGTTCTGCAAATTCCACTTGGAGCTGGTGTTAAGCACTTTTAACAGTAAAAAATGTCTGTTAATTTCAGTAAATACATAACAGTAAACGGTAAAAGAATACTGTAATACTATTTCCTCAAACACATTTGCAGATGGAAAGTAATAGAAATGCAGTGGCTGATTTTCGCCCTGCAAACTTTATTAACTTAAAAACATAAAATTTATTAAAAGCGCATTTTAAATACCTATTCGTCATTGATAATCATAAAACTTTATTGTTTTTAAATTCCGCAGAATTTTCTCTCCCGTTTGGTGGTCATATTGTTATTCTACATTGCATTGACTTTTTTTTAATAAATTTTTGAATTAATCATATCTTTAAAATTTCAAAGTTCTTTGAAAAAAAATCCTCACGTCATAGTTTTGTGAGTATATCGATTCTTTCGCGTGTGTTGAATTTATTTGGTTTTCGTCGCACGGTGTTATATTTAATTTTATTCTATTTCATTTATATTTATATTTAACTGATTTTTCATAAGTTTTGAGAGGACATCAACTTAAAATCAGAGAACGTTAATGAAATGATAAGAGCAAATGTCAACTAACATTTTCTCAACGACCAATTGAAAATTTTGAGATGCTGAAAATCACCAATCGTGGTAAGTCCTTGCATCACCAATATTTCAGAATTCAGCAATGCTCAAAATATTTAGCTGTAACGTTTGCAGCTCTCATTTCCTTAAAGTTCTCTGGAGAAACTTAATATGTATATACGTATGTATGTATAACTGAAAATTATTTATCGCATGCAATAAAAGTTAAAAAGTCGCCATTGAAAATGCATCACTATTTTAATCTCATCAAGCAGGAGATATAATTTCACTTCAAAAAATAAATGCCACCTGCAGCCTGTAAAATAATGTAAGAAACGTTTTCGCCTTAACAGCTTTTGCGGAACAAGTGAGAGAAACAGATATTTTTTTTTGGTTAACTGTTACTTGCCATCCATAATTTTTTCCGCCGTTCTCAGATACACGCCATACCAAAACCAAAAACCAAATCTTAAAAAAAAAAATTAGATTTCTTGGCATTCGTGGGAGCTATTTCTACAAATATCTGTGTGTATGTAATGCATACTGATGTAGCTTGATGATATTGATGGCATATCCTCGTATCTTCGAAATAACTGTCTTCAATTAATTAACTTGAGTGAGTTTGGAAGGTAAACGTTGATTTAAATTTTATTCAGAATTAATTGTTTATGTTTCAGAATGGCGGACCAAACTATCTCCATAGACGTGGCATACAAATTTGAAAGCCCACTAAATTTTAGCATAATAAAGTGCTCGTTTTAAATTATCTATTTTTTTTTTTTTTTTGAAACAAAGTAGTATGGACATACATATATATGTATGTACGAAAGATACTGTCAGCAAAATAATTGCCAAAAGTCAATGCGATATTTTAGCAACTTGGAACCTGCACTTTATTATACGTGCTTAGTGGGATTTTAAATTTGTATGCAACGTTAATTGAGATATTTGGTCCACCGAGAAGGCAGAGAACTACTTATAAAATACGAAGTGTATGATAACTAGATAACGACGCTCCGGTGAAAATAATCCATGGGTGGACAACGAAAGCAAGGGCATCCACGAACTGGCAGGAATTCGCAAAGGAGAGGGGCAATTGGCGAAGTGTTTTGGTCTGGGCTCAAACCGACGAACGGTTGTAATGCCAAATAAGACGAATACGGAGTAGAAGAGTTATGTATTCTTTCACCCAACGTTGGCTTCGATATTTGTAGCCGTCGATTGTTCTTGGCCTAAGTCTAACCTTAAGCTAACGATACCTTGATTCGACAATAAAAAAAAATTAAAACTTCTCCTAATTTTTTAATTTTATCATCTTTTAAATGCTTCGCCAACTGATATGCATACATACATACATATGTACATAAAAAAATATGCATGTATGTATTGATGCGCTTTGCCACATGTGTTAAATACTTATGGAAATATGTAATAATATTGAAATTTTAAAATTATGTACATTTTTATTGCAACATCAATACGATAATCAGTAATAAAGCCACACATAAAAGGCGGCGATGAATAGATAAGCCATGAATAGTATAATAAGTCTAAATTAGCATCCAGCGATAGGCGTATGTTATTGCATATATATAAATATACATATAAACACTCACGGTAAAAAGTGTTGGCACAGAGAATTTTTCCAAATATACGTATTTTCATATAAAAGAATTTTTGTATTAATTTTTTTCCCCGCAAATTTTTTAGAAAAATATGATTCACACTACACCAAAAAAATAGAAATATATTTTCTAAACTTTTTGCAAAACTCGGGAAAATTCAATCAACTTTTAAATTTTTAATGAGATTTTTTGAGTATGCTGTTTTGTAGCGCATTAAATTTAGTATATTAAAGTGCAAAATTTCCATCCATCCGAAAAAAAAAATGCGAAACACCTACAACAACAAAAATTATAAAAAATCAACGTTATTTTTTAGCAACTTCTACTTGGTTAAAAAGTAGAAAAATTGCATGAAAATTCAGTCAGTTTTCCTGAGTTTTGTGCAAAGTTTATTTTTATATTTTTTGTTGTATAATGAACCACATTAGACAAAATTACAGGGAAAAATTAAAACAAAAATTGTTGCGTATATTGTGAAAAATTCTCTGTGCCAATAAATACTATTTGCCGTGAGTGTATATTCTGCCTGAATTGTGGTTGATAATGTTTGGCCTCCGGCACTCCATTGCGAAATTATTACATAGATATATATGCGTTTGTGCGTGTGCACGAATGCATTTTTAGTTCGACAGGGTAAATAGAAAATGATTATGTATGCCAAATATGTCGAACAAAAATTAAAAACAGATATGTATTTTTATGATGTATCAGCAAACAGGTAGTTCACATACAAAGATACACATTACATATTAGTCATTTAATGTTGATTACGAAATGTGAAAAATACTAGGTAACAGCAACGAAAATGCTGCCTTTATTCACAGGCGCTTGATTGTATGAGTAAATTTCACAACTGTCAATTTCGTTTCCGCTAATGTAGTAGACCCGCATATAGCGTTAATATTCGTAGTACTTATGTACGTGAATGCACAACAAAATTAAATTAATTCCAATGATGTTTATGGGAAAATGAGAGAATGTGAGTAAGAATGAAAGGGGACGAATTGCAAGTGACACAAAACTTGTACGAATGCAAGTATTTAAATGCGATTTCGATGTCAATGCCGTTAAGGACATCAATGCCGAGTATGTATGTTGGTACACATGTTAGCATGCATATACCCGTACATACATATATGTATGTACGTACATTTGTAATATGCACAAATGTAGAAATGCATACGTACATATATACTAATATGTGGTTGCGTGAAAAGGTATGCCTTTCTTTACTGCCCCATATAATTGCTGGTATGTGCGTGCGCACCTGTGTACAACAAAACTTTTTCGTGCAACACATCTCTCAGCTGTTAAAGTTGACACATGCAGGCATGCATTGCAAAGTTACAAAAGTAAATATGTATATGGGTGGATGCTTTAAAAGTGCATATGTTTAAAATTAGTGGTACATGTGTACGCAAATGCCCTGCAGTAAAATTTAGAGACAGTCTGACAAAGCGCTAGTTCCGAACTACATACGTATATCAGAACTATCTCTGAACCAGTACAGAACGGATGCAGAGCGGGACAGTTGAAACTTGCGATGTAAATGTGCAAATGCTCACTACTCGTACAATACATAAGTAGCTCAGCGAGAGGACCTCCAACTCAAGCAACGTTGGTCGCGGGTTCAAATCGCGGTGGTGGTGTGAGGTTTTAAATTTAATGAATTCAAATTGTGGCGTGCAGCTTAAAATTAATTTTTTTTATTATCAAATATGTAACAAACATAGAATCTGTAAGGGCAAAGAAAAAACCGAAAACGTTTTCGTATAAAAAAACTGTCGAAAATGGAACTGGATAAGAACTAGTTGCAAAGTAATGCACTGGGCGACAATTGCCACCGCCAATGACATCGCCGTGTAAAACTGGACAGTTGAAAGCATTGCTTGGGTATTGAGCTAGAACTAGCACTGTCGGCAAAAGGTCTAGTTCTACACTAGTTCTGAGCTAGTCAGATCTTCTTCAGGGTGTGTACACACACACACATGCACATGCATTTCTTCATAATTGTACACATTTGTGTTTGCTTTCTGGCTTACTTAAGTATGAATACTAGGGATGTTAATTTTTTCGTTTTTTGCCATCCCGGGATTTTCGGGACATCGTTCATTCACCCCGGGATTCCGGGACTAGTCCCGGGATTTATATATTCATTATTTTCCAACAACTTAACATGAAAAAATTCCATCAATTTGAGAAGCTGTCCTACCATAAGATAAATATTAAATAAATTGGTTTGAAATCTACTTTATTATTTAAGTTGAAAAATATTTCATTATTAACATAACAAAAGACAGTAAATAAATTTATACGCATTTAATAATACTTTAGCGTTTACATATCTGATAAAGTAACTTAAGGCATGTCGAAAAAAGCTCGATGCAAAAAAAAAAAAAATAAGCCATACCGTCTTCAAAAGAGTCACTACTCAAAATAAAACGTTTGTCAGAAAATGCGAAAAACTATTTCTTAGCACATGATAATCATATGCGCAAGGGCGACTTTACCTTAGGTTTTTTTTGACAAATTATAACAAAAATTTGCTCCAGATGTTGGTGAAAGGTAAATAAAAGCTCTGCGTACATTTTTAGCGCATTATCTCAAAATTCCAAATTTTGAGTTGTGGCTCTTTTGAAGACGGTGAGCGTATGTATTGTGTGGCTAAAAGAAGTTCATAATACTAGTGGCAGAAATAAAAGAAACATCTTATTTCAACCAGTTTAGTCTATATTTATCTTATTTATTTAATACTTATTTTTTTTTATAAAAGTCTACCTATAAATGCAAAAAAAATTGCCAAAATTTCAAACTTTTTACTCAGCATTTTTAGAAAAAATTGAGGTACGCAGTTTTATAGCCCATTTAATCAAAGTAGGATAAATACCGTTGATTTTTGGCAATTTTCTAAACGATGCTGGGCGTTTTCTTCCATATAAACAAATTGTCGAACATACTTTGTATGGAAGAAAATGCATGACAACGCCAGCCAAAAAAATTATTAAAAAATCAACGTTCCTTTTAGTCACTTGAAACTTGCAATTTATCCTCCTATAATTTAATGGGCTATACTTGATTGAAACAGTTTAAAACAAAACAATTTTAAAGTCCTTTTAAAAAATCCCGAAATCAGCGAAAAAAGCTAAAAACGCAATTTCACTGCATATCTTTGGCCCAGATTATTTGTGTGTAAAATTGCCTGTCTCACGGTGTTATGTGTATGTATAATGAGTTAGACATACATATATAAAAAAATTAAATATCAAATAAACAAAATAAATATAGCGAAAACTGGTCAACATAAGGCATTATTTATGGCCACCATTACAAATTACAAATCCCGAAAAACCCGGGATTCTTAGCAAATAATCCCGGGATTTGCGGGACTTAAAAAGTCCGCGATACCGGGATCCCGGGATTAACATCCCTAATGAACACACATTCAGCTGAGGGGTATAATGTGTACCCTGCGGGGAAATCCTCGTGCAACATTTGAGGTTAAGGGGTCACTCACATATATATTACGTAATATTTGTAAGGGAACATGTCCCGCTCCATTAAAAGTTAATATAAAAATAATAGAAGAAGTATCAAGCAGTGGGGAGGCAGGTCTAAATATCCTAAAACGGAAAAAAGTTTAGTTCTTCGACGACAATGAAATTATAGAAGACAATTGACAGTTATGCTCATTGAAATTATGACAGGCAGATCCATGGGCGTAGCCAGGTAGGGGTAGGGGGGTGCTCGAGCCCTCCCCTAACTTTCAAATTTTCCTTATATATATATAAAATAGTACCCTGAAATACCAGCTCAATAGGGTCGAGATAAATTTAGAGAGAACGCAGGAGCATCAGGAAACCATATGAAGAAATTGAATAATTTTTCAAACTGTAATACTGGTGAAAAGGCTTTCTAAATTATTATTGCGTTCATGATTTGGAACAATCTAAACTGTTCGAAAATATATTCTTGTTATATTATTGTTAGATATGTGTTGAGCGAAACATATTTAGTTGACGTAAGTAAACTCTTCTCTCAGTGCAGTTTGAAAACACAAACCCAAAATTTGTATTAACATTTTAACAACTTGCGTCTGACGGCATTCGAGCCTGTCATCTTCTGGACCCTAATCCTGTTATTGAACTCGACATATTCAGCTACAGCCAAAGGTATGATCCAGTTCGGCAGTAGTGCATTTCACCACAGGGTTGCTACGGCTGCATATCGCATAAAAGTGTACTTACAAAAAATTTCTCCTTTTTCTTTAAACACACAAAACGTGTTAATCGTATGGAGAAAAAAGCTTTTGGTTTTTGCAGCAAATTACTACTTCATATTCCTTCAGCTTCAGATGGAAAGTATTTACATAAACTTTAAGTTTTTTAGTACCAAATACATATGTATGTATGTACATAAACTTTATTTTATTGGGGGTTAAACTACGTGTCAATCAGTGGCGGATCCATGGGGGGAGGTGTTTTAATACATAGACGCCATATTATACATATCTACATATGCCCCATATTAAAGTATCCCCGTGGGTCCGCCACTGCTCCGTTATCATGGAAAAATAATAAATTTTAAGCTTTTGCTAGGATTAAGTATGCACTTTATAGCCTAGGTATGTATGTATGTGTGTACATAAGTACTCACTATAGATATCAGTTCAATGAATATTTTATAACAGTATATTTTATATGAATTATGTGCATACATATACACATACAGGGCGCTTGTTATGCTTCACTTGAGATATACGAGTGCACCGATAAGTGGAGCATGCACTACATTTATACAC
Organism: Rhagoletis zephyria; assembly: GCF_001687245.7. NCBI lineage: Eukaryota > Metazoa > Arthropoda > Insecta > Diptera > Tephritidae > Rhagoletis > Rhagoletis zephyria. Next base: position 17,181 of record NW_016160987.1, on the reverse strand, counting down.
CTTCTTTTCATAGCAGCCGCAACTCTATCAAACGTTCATACATATACACACACATACGTGCCTACGCATGCATTTATACCTACCTATACACGCACATCAGTACTATCATAGCTTTTCATTCTAAATATTTGTAAGTGCATAGCTTTTAACTAGAAATGAAAATGGACGAATGACTCAGTTGATTGCACGTTGGCGGAAATTGTGATTTTCATTTTAAGTGCTAAACGGCAGCATTTCTGCTAGCTTTTTGCTGTCGAGTTGCATTTGTGTGGGTGAGATGATATCATGAGCCAAATGCCAGGCAGGCGGGATAAGTGCACAGATATGATAGTTATTTCCAGTGCTTTTGTTTTCAATTTCATATTTTTTGTTGCTATTCATCTGCGATATCTTTGCTAATGCTCAACTATTATTCATTCATCATCATCATCGTTCTATCACTGAGCTGAATTAACCTCTAAAAGTGTCAACATAAATGCGATAATTTTCATTGCATTCCTTTTGCTTTCAAAATTGACACATTTCTCTAAGTGCTCCCAGTTATAAGTTCAGCAATGCATTTGTGATTTCATAACTGTACAATGCACTCAGAGGTGGTTGGGTTACATAGTTTTATGCATGATTATTCTTTAGGTGCAACAATTGGCATAATTTGTGTTGCAAATATTAGAATTAACATTTGTTTGCATTGTTGTGCGCACTAAAGTGCTTTTGTATGTACGTATGTAATTGAATATGCATGCACATTAGGGTTGTCCAAAAACAGTAAAGTCGGAATTGAAATGTTCTCACCCCCTAGGATTATTCTATGCCGAAAAAGTATACCACTATTTTTTAATATAAATCGAAAAATATTTAGAGGTCGCTCAAAGCGCTCAAAGTTTTCCATGTATTTTTTTTTTCGTAGAAATTGTATAGAATTCTTGAAAATCAATATTTTCCAATCGTAAAACTCTGGTTCTCTTCAGGATACTTTCAATAATAATACCCATTTGTTTATTTAACAATTTTTTAATACCAACGATTTTTGCATTTTTCGGGGCTTATGTGCATTTTTGGCAGACCTATAAATTATAGTTGCGATAAATAAATGCTTAAATAAACAATTGGGTATTCTTATTGGGAATCTCCTGCAGATAAAAAGAGTTTTCTGGTACAAATATTGATCTTTAGCTATTTTATACCATTTCTATGAAAAGTAATTTTTTTCCCATATAAAATACATGGAAAACTTTGGACGCTTTAAGCGACCTCTAAATATTATTTGATTTCAATATAAAAAAATTGGGGTATTTTTTCGGTATAGAACAATCCTAGGGGTTAGAGCATAAAAATTCCGACTTTGCTTTTTCACATGCATTTTTGGACCACCCGAATGTACATATGTATGTCCATATTAATGTGCATGGTAATTTATTTTTAATATGAGTGCTCGAATGAGTGTGTAGGCAAATAAATATATATGTATGTACTAAACGTCTGCATGGGTTGATTCATATTGTGTTTCAAGACATTCTCTTACAACTCCGAGACATGATCAACGCAACAGTAACACAGCATTCGAACCGAACAACAAATTAACGAAGAGAGTGAATGTCACTCACTACGCTGAAGTAAGTAGATCGAGAAAACAATAGGGGTATTCTCTGAGTCTTGCAAAGCCCTTGCACGGTGCACGGATTGCACGGTTTGCAAAGCTGTCCCATACGAAAACCGGTTTTTACCGTGCAATCTGTGCACCATGCAAGGGCTTTGCAAGACTCAGAGAATACCCCTAATGTTTCTTCTACCCGCTGTGTTTTGCACTCGAAAGGCAACACATTCGGCAGGCAGTTGATTCGAAAGACAATTGCATCAAATTTTGCGGTTGGAGTGTGAAGCAGCTATACATAACTACATATGTGTGTATGGATATGCATGTGTGTGTATATGCATATACTGCCTGCAGGAAATGTATCTAACTATAAGCTAACTTTAAGTTGATTAGGAAGGAGCTATAAGTCACTTATTATCTGTATATTTTCTTTGACGAAAGCTAACTATATTTCTATGGCGATAGCCGCAAAATAGTCAAGGCGTGGTTACCTCTGCATTAGATGTAATCTAGCGTGGTTACCTCTGCATTTGATGTAACTAACTTTTAACTAACTACTTTCGGCATAAAATATTAATGGGAAAAACAAAATATTTTTATTTTTTTATTTATTTTTTAATTATTTACCTAATTTATTTCATCACATTTCATATTTGTTTACATATTCTGCTGTAGGTGGTCTTATATTCGAACTCCGTCAGACATAACTTCAGAATGATAATATGAAATTTCGATCTTCCTTTTATTTGTTCTCGATTCCAAAAAGTGTTTACGAAGTGCAGGATATTTGAAAAGAAAACAGTCTCGAGGTTTACTCCTGCATTACTTGTCCACTTGTTTCAAGTTAACTTTTTGTAGCTTGTGCAGATGTTTAGTATGTACACATGCATGCTTTGCTGCGAATGTCACTCATACGTCCTGTAGCACTTAAAATGTTTAACAAGCATCTAACATACATTTATAATTTAATTAGAGAAATATGTAACTTTAATAGTGGTTCATATGCAAGCATACTTGTACACACATATGTATATATATATATATATATATATGCTAAGGTGATTTACTGGGTATTTCCACACCTGTTTCAACCATTTTTTTTGTAATATTTTTGGGCGGCTTTTTTGAAACTTTGATTTTTCGAATACCGATTAAACCGGATTTTTACAATGGATTTATATTATTTTTTATTACCTTTATGTTGAATATTATTACTTATTAGGATCCCCGGTTCAACCAATACATAAAAAGTGTAGTTTTACCATGAATAAATTTCTGTGAAACATTAGCTTATCGGAGACGGCTTGAAATTGCACGCCCTGCATTCATGCGACAACTTCAAACATATCCCACAGATAGGAGATGAAGCCACTTATCATAAACATGAGCGGGTATTTATTTATTTATTTACACTAGCGCTCCATTTTGATATAAAGCTGCGGATTTCACAAATTCTTAGATATATGGACCAATTTTAATGTAACCAACAAAACCACCGACTTTAGTTTTTTAACCATCTGCGACAGATCGCAAAAAATATATAGAAAAAAGGTTTTTTCTTAACAGCGGTCGCCCCTCGGCAGGCAATGGCAAACCTCCGAGTGTATTTCTGCCATGAAAAACAGCTTCTCATAAAAATAGAATCGCCGTTCGGAGTCGGCGTAAAACTGTAGGTCCCTCCGCTTTGTGTGACAAAATCAACGCGCACGCCACAAATCGGAGGAGAAGCTCGGCCAAACACTTAGCAAAAGTGTAATCTAAAAAATATTATTATTATAGTATTATTAAACTTCATATTAACAAATATGTTTGCTTCATAACAATGACTATGCACAGAAACTCTATATATCGATGGTCCTCTGCAATAATGGCACAACTAAATATTTCATGTTTTTGAGATATATAACGGATTAGATTTATAAATAAATACATTTTTCTGTGGCAAATCGTCATAGACTAAGTTGTTACCAATCAGGCAGAGGCGCAGCTTTTCTATTTGTCACAAAACCGAGGTAGCCAACCCTTACTACCGAACAGTGGCACATGTCTCACACTTATCTTGAATATTGGCATAAGTCAAAAACTGCCGATAGGTTAGTAATGCTTTTATGTGAAACAACGACACTTCTCGTATTGAGCCGTTCTTCATTCCATAATAATATTATGTAAGTAGTTTCAGTAAGACACTTTGTAATTTTTTTATGAGAAATAGCGACTTTTTTCGTTTTGTGCCGTTGTTCCGAAATACAAATGGAATTTTTTTAACTACTTACGAGTTGTTACTTATTTGGTTTCTTTTTTGTAGGCAATACTTACTAAATGTTTAGAAAGGTCATAATTTGGAAGCTTACAAATTTTCCCTACAAAATTACCGCAAATAATCCGGAATAATTACATTCCAAGACATATTATTGCTAAATTACAAAACAAAATTTGATTGGCTCTACTGATATATATGAAATTTTGAGTTGTGTCATTATTGCAGAGGACTATATTTATGATCCGATTTGACTTATGTTCGAAACATGTATTGGTGTCGTAAGGGAAAATATTGCTGTTACCTCAAAAGAGGCTCAGGAGTCGAGTTATTAATAAAAATTCGTATTTATGATTAGGTTTGGCTCATATTCGGGTTATGTATCCATAATTGTAAGGGCAATACTTTTACAAAAAGCAGCCGCCAGATGGCGCTGAAGTCGAGTTATTACTACAAAACCATCTAGTGAAAAAATGGCATCCGTTAAAGCCACCACCACAACAATTGCGCTACTTGATAAGGCATTTAAGATATTTCATCAGAAATAAGTCTATGTATATATTGAATTTCTGTAGACCAACGATACTCCTCGATTTTGAAATTGCCACCAGCCATACTATACATACAGTTTCAAGGACAGACTCACCATCAAAGCGGATTATTGTTTTGTTGAAGAGAAAAAACCCAAACTATAACATTAGCAGATAAATCGTGACCGTGAATTGTTAGTGAAAATGCTGAACCAAAATGTTTCAATAAAAAGAGTTAATTTTTGGCGGGACGAAGTTTGCCGAGTCTGCTAGATATTTTATAAAAAAGTGACTTTTTTAATACACAAGAGATAAGTAAGTTTCTATATACATATTTAAAAATTGATTTACTTAATTTTAAAGTAAATCATCGGCTGCAGTAATCGGCGGATTGTTAAATCAAAACCGAAAGTTCGGTTCGGCTTCGGCTACGACCGAAAAATCTACCTAAATAATCTACTCTTATTAAAACCAATCAATTCAATATCGCCGATATAACCGATGGTATTCCAAAGTGTCTTCATAGTAGGAGTATTCATCAAATTGAGTAAGTGACCTGACAGTCGGGCAACAACAAATGTTGCTTGTTTGTTTAACTTCAAAAGTACCTCACTCCGTTTATTGCCTCGTAGAAAGCTTGAGACTTTGCAGTCGTCTCACAAATGCAGCCATTTTACGGCTATATATAGAGAACCAGAAGATACTGGCTTTGGTGGGACTCAACGTGAGTCAGTAGTGTTAGCGATGACCGTTCGGTGCAATTCTTGATTTCATTACTTTGAAACCATGATCCCCTTACCCCATTCTCGGCCTGCTTTCACATTTTGGATTCCCGTCATCCTTCTTTTCTCATTGCTGATCAGCGCATATTTAGAAAAAAAAGTTTGATGTTTAACTGATTTTCCGCTATTAAGACGGGCTGCTGCTGCAAGTATTGTAGATTGTATCAAATACTAAAAATGCATATAAAAGCACAAAAATTACAATAACCCCCAAAAGTTTTTATTATCACCTTAATTTTAATAAATGCAAATTCCAAAGTTTCAAAGCCAAATCAATTGAAGGCTGGCACATTACAAATCGTTTGCCCTTTCTAGATTTATTTCATTTCAATCTAATTCTATACAAATTGTCAAACGATTTAGTTCGGTCCTTGTACATGACCTAACCCGCCATTTACATATGTATGTATGTAACTTGTGCTGCCACTTTTCCGTCTTTACCTCTCCTTCGTTAGCGTAAGCAATCAGCCCAGTAATGACAACAGCTGGCTGCGGCACATTGCAAATAGCTTTTCACGTGCTTTTCCCTAACACCCACAGCTTGTGCATGAAAATATTTATTTACTTTTTGTTTTCCGTTTCGCCAACGGTATATTTGTTCAGCCATTTGTTGTGTAAACTTTTGTGCGTTTTTGTGCCTTTTCACAGCCAAGCTCTTTTTGCCAAACACACAATGAAAAGCCAACGGCGACAAGTGAAAGTATTTTGTCATTGTCGTTACCAGTTTGCTATTCTTGTTCAGTCGTTTCAAAGTTCGAATTTTAATTGAGGGCGACTTCCACGGCACACTACTGTGGGGCATTGATGTTGGCGCAGTGTCAGGAGCGAAGAAAATAGAAAAGCAACCATTACTTAGCTAAGCAAAAAGTAACTTAAGCCAAAAGAGCAAAGTCATTGCGCCAATTCCGTCATTGTTTTAGCCCGCACGTTTTGCTACGGTATTTCTGTGTTCGCTGTAATTCATTTCGTTCCCGCCATAATTTTTTGCTCACTCTGTTGGGGTGGAGGCTGTGTTGACTGCCAATGAATGGTCCTATCGGTTAAAGACAACAGTAACAACAATAATGACGGTATTGTGCACACGAATCCTTCAGCAAGTCGACAACACACACACACACAAATTCCAAAGTTTCAAAGCCAAATCAATTGAAGGCTGGCACATTACAAATTGTTTGCCCTTTCTAGATTTATTTCATTTCAATCTAATTCTATACAAATTGTCAAACGATTTAGTTCGGTCCTTGTACATGACCTAACCCGCCATTTACATATGTATGTATGTAACTTGTGCTGCCACTTTTCCGTCTTTACCTCTCCTTCGTTAGCGTAAGCAATCAGCCCAGTAATGACAACAGCTGGCTGCGGCACATTGCAAATAACTTTTCACGTGCTTTTCCCTAACGCCCACAGCTTGTGCATG
>NW_016160987.1:0-10573 GCF_001687245.7 Rhagoletis zephyria | reverse complement strand
TCACACATCTTAACAAAAATGACAGATCTCCCAATGCTTGCGCAATGAAAGCACAAATGCAAATACAAATACCGCCTGTCTGACGCGAACCAAAAGGATTTTCGCCAAATAGTTTGCCTCTTGTAGCAGCCCAATGTTCCATTACAATAAGCCCAGGCATTTGAAAATTTCGCAACCACTTGGAATCTTTGTTTTTATTTACATACCTCTACAACAACTGCAACAATATTATTCACACCAAAAACATTTTCAATGGCAGCGTACAAACAAATGGCGTTTCATGAATAAACAATGCGCACAGGAAGTAGCACAACGCGACATAATTTCCAACACCTGTTTTAAGTTAAGCTCCTGAATTTTAATGTTGACAAGCGAATTTGGTGAAATACATACTTTTGTAGCCATAGTCGGATGGTTACCGAAGCCCCCTACCGCTCGGTAGGACCCAAGCTCTTTGCCTGCTCAGCGGATTATCCGAAATATACAAGAATCTGGTCATGATGGGGAAAGATTTGTATAGCCATTCGCCAAGCAGGGACCAAAAACAATTATTTTGTAACCGATTCAAGCAGCTCACAACTTGCGGCGTTGATCAAGTACCTTCTGACCACACACTCGCTAATGTGAGAAGACGAATCTTGGTAAACCCCCCACCATTTCCGACTTAAGGGCTCATCAGTGTAGACATGTATGTAGCGGTGCGGCTACTAGTGGTCGTCTGTCTGGGACTAAAATACTCGCTTTATGAAAGCGTGCTAAAATATTTAATTTGTCGCCCGCTGTAGCTGAATGATTAGTGGTGCGTAATGCCACTCCGTTGTACCTGGATTCGATCTCTGCTTTTAGCAACATATATATCGATGGCTGAGGGGAAAATTTACCTATTTCGGCAACCAGTTCAAAACGTAGGGTTTTTAGGGTATCTGAGCAGATTTTAAAAATTAAACTTTTAAACGAAATTTTAGATTTTTATGAAATTTTACATCCAATGATTCTTTGAGTCGTTGATTAAAAAAAAACGAAAATCCAATGCCGCGGAAGAATTAAAAATAATCGGATTTTCATGAAATTGTACATACATAGGTTCTTTAGCTGGTTACAAAACTGAAATCATTTTTAAAAAAATACAAAATGGCGAACGGATTTGTAACAAATTTCAAATTTTTATGAAATTTGATAACCGAATATTCTTTGAGTCACTGATTACAAGACTGAATTCACTTTTCAAAAATTCAAAACTGCGGATCCATATGGTGGATGGATTTTAAAAAATGTTCAGTTTTTTTTATGAAATTTTACATCAAAAGGTCCTTTGAGTCGCTGATTACAAAAATGAAATCACTTTTCAAAAAATCAAAATGGCGGATCCAATATGGTGGTTGAATTAAAAAAAATCTGATTTTTATGGAATGAGATAACGGAAGATTATTTGAGTCACTGATTACAAAATTATAATCAGTTTTAAAAAGTTCAAAATTGCGAATATTTATGGTGGATAGATTTTTGAAAAATTGTCAGATTTTTATGGAATTTGTTATTTGTGTCGTTGATTACAAAACTGAAAGTAGTTTTGAGAAACTCAAAATGGAGGATCCCATATGGCGGATGGATTTATTTAAAAAAATCCGATTTTCATAAAATTTTATGTGTAAACGTTCTTTGAGTGTCTAGTTACAAAACTGAAATCAATTTTAAAAAATACGAATGGCGGATGATTTTTGAAAAATTTTCAGATTTTCATGAAATTTGACATCCAAAGGTTCCTTGAGTCTCTAAAATATTTATTTACTTTTTGTTTTCCGTTTCGCCAACGGTATATTTGTTCAGCCATTTGTTGTGTAAACTTTTGTGCGTTTTTGTGCCTTTTCACAGCCAAGCTCTTTTTGCCAAACACACAATGAAAAGCCAGCGGCGACAAGTGAAAGTATTTTGTCATTGTCGTTACCAGTTTGCTATTCTTGTTCAGTCGTTTCAAAGTTCGAATTTTAATTGAGGGCGACTTCCACGGCACACTACTGTGGGGCATTGATGTTGGCGCAGTGTCAGGAGCGAAGAAAATAGAAAAGCAACCATTACTTAGCTAAGCAAAAAGTAACTTAAGCCAAAAGAGCAAAGTCATTGCGCCAATTCCGTCATTGTTTTAGCCCGCACGTTTTGCTACGGTATTTCTGTGTTCGCTGTAATTCATTTCGTTCCCGCCATAATTTTTTGCTCACTCTGTTGGGGTGGAGGCTGTGTTGACTGCCAATGAATGGTCCTATCGGTTAAAGACAACAGTAACAACAATAATGACGGTATTGTGCACACGAATCCTTCAGCAAGTCGACAACACACACACACACACTCACACATCTTAACACAAAATGACAGATCTCCCAATGCTTGCGCAATGAAAGCACAAATGCAAATACAAATACCGCCTGTCTGACGCGAACCAAAAGGATTTTCGCCAAATAGTTTGCCTCTTGTAGCAGCCCAATGTTCCATTACAATAAGCCCAGGCATTTGAAAATTTCGCAACCACTTGGAATCTTTGTTTTTATTTACATACCTCTACAACAAATGCAACAATATTATTCACACCAAAAACATTTTCAATGGCAGCGTACAAACAAATGGCGTTTCATGAATAAACAATGCGCACAGGAAGTAGCACAACGCGACATAATTTCCAACACCTGTTTAAAGTTAACCTCCTGAATTTTAATGTTGACAAGCGAATTTGGTGAAATACATACTTTTGTAGCCATAGTCGGATGGTTACCGAAGCCCCCTACCGCTCGGTAGGACCCAAGCTCTTTGCCTGCTCAGCGGATTATCCGAAATATACAAGAACTCTAGGGGAAAGATTTGTATAGCCATTCGCCAAGCAGGGACCAAAAACAATTATTTTGTAACCGATTCAAGCAGCTCTACCTTCTGACCACACACTCGCTAATGTGAGAAGACGAATCTTGGTAAAACCCCCCACCATTTCCGACTTAAGGGCTCATCAGTGTAGACATGTATGTAGCGGTGCGGCTACTAGTGGTCGTCTGTCTGGGACTAAAATACTCGCTTTATGAATGCGTGCTAAAATATTTAATTTGTCGCCCGCTGTAGCTGAATGATTAGTGGTGCGTAATGCCACTCCGTTGTACCTGGATTCGATCTCTGCTTTTAGCAACATATATATCGATGGCTGAGGGGAAAATTACCTATTTCGGCACCAGTTCAAAACGTAGGGTTTTTAGGGTATCTGAGCAGTTTTTAAAAATTAAACTTTTAAACGAATTTTTAGATTTTTATGAAATTTTACATCCAATGATTCTTTGAGTCGTTGATTAAAAAAAAACGAAAATCCAATGCCGCGGAAGAATTAAAAATAATCGGATTTTCATGAAATTGTACATACATAGGTTCTTTAGCTGTTACAAAACTGAAATCATTTTTAAAAAAATACAAAATGGCAACGGATTTGTAACAAATTTCAAATTTTTATGAAATTTGATAACCGAATATTCTTTGAGTCACTGATTACAAGACTGAATTCACTTTTCAAAAATTCAAAACTGCGGATCCATATGGTGGATGGATTTTAAAAAATGTTCAGTTTTTTTTATGAAATTTTACATCAAAAGGTCCTTTGAGTCGCTGATTACAAAAATGAAATCACTTTTCAAAAAATCAAAATGGCGGATCCAATATGGTGGTTGAATTAAAAAAAACAGATTTTTATGGAATGAGATAACGGAAGATTATTTGAGTCACTGATTACAAAATTATAATCAGTTTTAAAAAGTTCAAAATTGCGAATATTTATGGTGGATAGATTTTTGAAAAATTGTCAGATTTTTATGGAATTTGTTATTTGTGTCGTTGATTACAAAACTGAAAGTAGTTTTGAGAAACTCAAAATGGAGGATCCCATATGGCGGATGGATTTATTTAAAAAAATCCGATTTTCATAAAATTTTATGTGTAAACGTTCTTTGAGTGTCTAGTTACAAAACTTGAAATCAATTTTAAAAAATACGAATGGCGGATGATTTTTGAAAAATTTTCAGATTTTCATGAAATTTGACATCCAAAGGTTCCTTGAGTCTCTGAATTCAAAACAAAAATATATTGTACAAAATTCAAATGACAGATGATTTTTAAAAAATTTTAATCATATTTATGAAATTTGAATCACTTATTACAAAACTGAAATCACTTTTCAAAAATTCAAAATGGCGAATCTATATGGTGTTGGATTTAAAAAAAAATTTTAGATTTTTATGGAATTTGGCATCCAAAGGTTCCTTTAGTCCGGAAATCGAAACTGAAATCACTTTTCAAAAATTCTATTTGGCGGATCCAAAACGGCGGATGCATTTCTTAAAATTTGATGACTGAATATTCTTCGTGGCACTGATTACAAAACTGAAATAAGTTTTCAAAAATTCAGTTATACACGGAATTACCTACAATCCGATGTAATTGTAAACAAGATGCTCATACGTCTCTGTGCAGCAAAATCTCTGCGTCTAACAACACCAGCCAAGCTCGACGTCGAAAACCAACAATCACAACAAACATCTAGCAACTGCGACAACCTCCAACACTCAGAAAGCACTTCTAAGAAAACGGACAAACGCGATCAATTGAGTCACATTTCTCGTTCCCTTAGTACTGCCGGGTAGGAACTTACTAAGTTTTAGAGTGTACCAAAGAATTAGTCAGCGTTTGCGAGTATGTTGGTAGTTATAATTTTGAAGTAGTAGAGGACTTCTAGCGTAAAGACGAATAACAATGGTAATATGGGATTAAATGGTGGATGGATTAAACGATGGTTAGGTGTATATGGTTAACCCAAATAGGGGCACACCTAGACCATAAGCATGGGTTTTTGTTATACCATTACAAATCCTGGGCACTTAGAGAGTAAGCTTTGAAATGATTCCACCTAGTATCTGCGACAGTGAATATTCAATATGATATTTATATAATCCATTGCGCGAATTCCAAAAAGACAGAGTCCTGTCAATATTCGATCCAAAATTAAGTTGCGGCTTCGTGTGCACAAATGGAGCGATTCAATGCATATGGTTCACTCTCGGCTAGAAAGGCCTTTCCGTAGCCATGCGTTGGTTTTTGCCTACTTCTCAACCGAGCCCTCCGTCAAGCTTCGACCCATTTCCTCCCGTCCCCCCTCCCTGAAGACAATATCAGTGGATAAAGAGCACAGTGGTCTATAAGGAATTAAGTTGAAGTCTGAACGAATATTAGAGTATCTTACATAGATCCCGCCGCTAAGTCTGGCTGTATCCTTTGCTACGGAAGTCTTGCAAAGGATGTCGACCGGTGCAATGTTTAGCATGGCGTTACTAGTGGGAGCGGTCATAAATCTCCCATGGCTCCAGCTTTCTTGGTAGCGTTGTCGTTTTGAGTGCTCGGGAAATTAGCATCGAGCAGAAACTGAACGAATACTCGCTGCTCATTGTCCAGTTTCCCGCCTCGCTTCTCAAATTTCTCAGCGAAGCATCCACCCCCCCAGGTTGCCTCCACGGCTCACCGAAGTTCACCTGAGCAACGCAACATCAACACGACCACCTCCCAGCATAACGCAGACACAACCACACCCCCACCTCCCACAGCAGCATACACCACAAATTCCCGGCAGACAAGACCACACCTCACTAATACCCCGTATTGCGATCAGTGTCCCAAAGCACACGAAGATATTACAATTCAACATTAGCAAAGTTGATTCAAGCGGCTTTGCGAAATTTACTGCCCTTCCCACATCAACCGATATTCACGTCGGTCAGCGTAAGTTCCGCCAGGTATTCACTGCTCGTGCAGCCCGCTTCTTTCCCACTGAACGCATCCCGCAAACTCGTCCAAACTTCCCAGCTGAAGCGAAAATCCTAGCCGATGGGCGTGATAACCTTCCATGCTCCAGAAGGAACTCGGAAATCCCCGCGCTATGGAGAAGTTTGAGGAGCACCTGAATACTTGCAACTTCGCCTCTGGTGTGAGTAAGATTTGGTCTACCGTGAGGTCATTGTTCATCTCTACGAAGCGCGACGATAGAGCGGAATTCTTTTTCGGTGACTGCGCTTCGTTGGACCCGGGGCGATGCGTGACAGTGACCAGAAGCCTGCACAAACTATCAATAACCAATGCGCATCTTGCTTTCACCAGCGGTGCGGTTCAGGTAGCCATCGGGAAGGTGAAAGCCTCCAAAGCAATTGGAACCGGCGAAATATGTATGCTGATGATGATAAAATTGTTTCCTGCGGGAGTAGATTATCTGACCGTAGTTCAGGCGAACTATCTGAGTGGTCGACATTCGTTAGTCATTTTCAGAGACAAAACCAGCAAACCGAGGAAAATTAAACAGGGGGTCACATAGTGTTGTGTCCTTTCGCCGCTGCTGTTCAGTTTTTACATATCAAAGCTCCCTCAACTACCATAGGCAGCCCCGATTAACTCTTATGCTGACGACTGCTCGATAATGGCGTCTGGGAATGGAGCTAATGGCTTGTGTTCGAAAGTGACCGATTACCCCTCCGAACTTTTTTGCTTCTTCACTGCAAGGAGCCTAACCTTCTCTCCTACGAAATCCTCGGCAACCCTTTTTACTACCTGGGCGAAGGTCAGACGTGAATAACCCGATTAAATATCCTCGGAGTTACCTTCGACAGTCTGCTCTCCTTCTCGACGCATACAGCGCAATTGTCAATCGTGTACAGAGCTGAAACAAGGTCCTCAAGTCGCTAGCCGGCAATACCCAAGAATGATAGAATACAAGATTGCGCCGATCAGAGAGGATTTTTGAGAATAACTTTTGTGTGACGTCACATTGGTGCAATTGCGAGAGAGAAATGCCAAAACGTGAGCAAGAATGGAAGAAGAAGAAAAAATTTTGCAAGGAAAACGTAAACAAGTTGCACCAGTGTGACGTCATCCAAACAACGATTCTGTCAAATTCGATAAGAGAGGAATAGCGGTCCGAGATCGGCGCAACCTTTGTATTCTCTCAATCGTGGGCAATACCTGGGGCAAAGACAAAGAAAGTTTGTTGGAAACATACAAGGCAATTGGCCGGCCGGCTCTAAATTATGCAGCGCCCGTGTAGTCGCCGAGAACTAGCAGGACACAGTGGACAAAGCTTCAGGCATGCCAAAGCACGGCACTGCGAACCGCCACAGGATGCCTTCTTATGTCGCCGTCAAGGACCACAACACAAAGCTATGTAAGCTGTTCCTAATATAGTGCCATAGACGTGAGTACCCGAACATACACGTGATTGCTGCAGAGCTCTCGCCTAGGCACGTCAGAAGGCATTTATACGAACTAACGGATGAAGTTCAGAGGTTCGTAAAACAACCTGTGGACCCGACAGGCCGCGAACGGTATTCACAGAGAGTCAGTCTCGACTTACACAAACTCCCGACCTATGAATGCCGTTTTGGGGACACAGGCACCAGACGTGGGCGAGACAGAACTTCATCTGCCTCGAGAGATTCACACCACCATAGCCCAACTGCACTCTGGATACTGCACCAGGCTAAGCTTCTACCGAGTAGTATAAATGCGGATGTGTCCAATGAATTTCCGTTTGGTGGAGAGTCACCTCACGACTCGCAACACATCTACGCATGCCCCCGGCAACACAATAAACTAACGCCTCTCTCCCTCTAGCCTAGTCCTAGTTGAGCACACTCAGAAGAGTTGAACAAGACAGAAGAAGGACCCATATAGTCGATAGGGTGGTGGTAGTATAAAATGACTAAGAAACTGAGAACACTATAACAGTAGCGTACGTGTAAGCTTCGTACTCAAACTGCTTTCCGACGAAAACTTGATGGTAGTACCGGGGGGAAATACGGTACAGGACGGTAGGAGGCTTAGTTCGGGCTAAAGTCACACACTGACGAGCTAAACAGGCGAGTTGCTCTAGAGTTGCGATTGCGATTTTTTATTTGATTTTGTGCAAATGCGCAAAAAGGTAGCTTTTAAATTTTATTTTATACAAATTAATTTAACAATTATTAGTTTAATTTATAACTAATTTTCAATACATAATTAAATTTAAATATTTATTATGGTTCTATAGACCAAATAAATAATAAATATCGTGTGTGGTGTGCAAGCTTGAATTTGAAAACACGTGTTGCGTTCGATTTCTAGCGCTATCTCTTTAACTAAAACTTGTTGTTTCATGCGTTGATATGTATGCTTATGCTTTGACAAGAATTTGCATATTCAACGTTTAAGTCAAACGCACGCTTCGCAAACGCATACTTTGAAGCTTCGCCTTTAATTAAGACGGAATACCCCAAAAATTTTATTTAAATTTAAGCTAAATGGTAACGCTGTAGTTGATTGCTGTCTATTGTGATTAGGAATGGCAAAAAAATAAAATAATCGATTTAATAATAATATGAATAATCACACGCCAAAAAAAAAGTAATGCAATTATTGATTAATCGATTATCGAATTTTTAAAGGCACTTTTTTACAGTGAGTATTCACAAAAACATTTTTCCATAAAAATTTTAACAAATAATTTGCCTTTAATTAAATAAAACGAATATTTTTAGCGCCAAAAATTATTTATTATGTAACCATTTTTGTAAAAATCAAAAATTTTGATAAGCGCTTGTTGTTAAGCGGTTGTGTTTCTCGCTGTTTGCAGCACAAGCTTTTGAAAAAAGGCCCTCAGCAGGCACCGCGGTACGCAGTAACACTGACAACACCGGGTGTGGCAAAGAACCAACAAAGAGCATACGAAAGAGAAGTGTCATTTGTATAATGTGCAGCACAATGCGTATTTATACAAGGTGGTGTTGCTAGAATTCGCCGCGGTCCTTCTGAATGTAAAAATTTTGTGTTTGTTGCATTTTCGGGTCTTGAACTTGTATTAATGCGCCTTGGTGCAGCAATAAGCAAATTGAGCTTTTGCAAGCAACACTCCCCAAACCTTCGGTGGGGAACATTTATGCTGTTACAAAAATAACATGCGCTTTAGCGTGAAGAGTCGCAATTGCGCCGACACACTTTTCTGATTCCGGGAGTGGTGCTGGAGTTAGTATGTCAACGAAAAAAAATTTGCGCATTTACTCAGGCCTACTTTACAATGGGCTTGCATGCACAGCTATTTACACCATTGCCTGCGCTGAACTTGAGCAATTCTTGCTGCTGTTTGACGTTTTAGACAGCTACAGAATTCATATTCCTTGTAAATATTTTTACAATTCATCGATTAATGAAACACAAAACTGCGATAAAGTTAAATCGTTAATTGGGCAAAAACAATCGATAAATTTCAGCAAATGATTCATCGCTGCCATTTCTTATGGTGATTTCAAAGGCGGCAAAGAAGAAGAATTCTATACCATAAAATTTATCCGCACGTGTATATTTAATTTGAAGTTTTTATTCTATCAGATTAATAAATCTTTGTAGTAATGCCTCCAGTACGCAAAGCCAAGCCAGAAAACCGTCAAATTTCTAAAGAATCTCTGGAGACTACTGCAGTCGTTTCAGGGCAGGTAAATTGAAAATGTGCTGGACTCTGGGAAAGTGATGTTGACATGTGCATTGGTATTTTTTAGTGTTTGGCTGAAAACTGTGTTATTGTAAATTTGTGTAAGCCAAAAAATTTAAAGCTATATAAAATGTCTATACATATTGAGTGTCTTCCATAAATAAATACAAAATATTGAATGTTCCATACATAAAATAACTGTTCCATATATTTACAGTTAGACAAGAAAATCAAGAAACAGCAACAAAGGAATAATGATAAACGCGGGATTGTCTTTGTTAAGCATCTTCCTCATGGATTCTTCGAAGAACAATTGAAGAACTACTTTGAACAGTTCGGTGCAGTTTCACGCGTACGGCTTGGACGTTCACGTCGTACTGGTGGCAGCAAAGGCTATGCCTTTGTGGAATTTGAGTATCCGGAAGTAGCAGAGGTGGCTGCTGAGACTATGGATAATTACCTTATGTTTAAGAAAGTGGTTAAAGCCTCTTATATTCCTCCAGAAAAACAGTTATTCAACTACTTTAAAACCTCTGTGCGGAAAGTAACAAATAAGGTAATACAAACAAAATAGCACTTGCTCCCATTATTAACTCGGGGTTTCTTGTAAAATTATAGGCTGGCAAAGATTTATATGTATCTCATAAAACAGCCGCAATACAACGCAAAGTAAAGCAAATGAATAATTGGTCCAACAAGAGTTATCAAAAGCGCGCGTTAAAAAAATTGGAAAAGGTGAAAAAACTAAACCGAAAGTATGCGCATTTGGGCATTGATTTTTCAAAGATACTTGTTGAACCGAGTAAATTAGATCAAGATGATAAGACAGAAGTTGCAGAAGCTATTGAAGAAGGTCCCAAAACAAAAACGCGTGGAAACAACTTAAAAAGAGGTGTTGCTGAGGAAAATAAGAAATCAAAAAAGTCAAAGAAAGATATAGAACTGCAGGATCTACTTGGCAATACAATAAATGATGATGATTCGGGGGACGAAGACTACATTGTTCCACCCCATATTGATGGTGAAAGTAAGGATGAAGATGAGAACAGTGAA
>NW_016160986.1:46132-56810 GCF_001687245.7 Rhagoletis zephyria | reverse complement strand
ACATTCCTAGTAGATACCTGCGATACAGATGTCTGTGTTGCGAAGAAAACAGAACTTCTTTCTGGGTAAGCGGCCTGCGGCCGCGCTTAGGAATTATAACCCTCACATTCTACTCTGTGTTGCGAAGAAGAATTTTTGCACAGAACTTCTTTCTGCCGCTGTCGTCCCGTTCACGATCTAAGCATCAGAATGGTCATTTCTCTCTTCATCAACAACACAAGTAAAACAAAATTACTGACGGTATTTAAATCTTACTATATAAAATTATTTGTTAAATTAAAGGTATTTTTATGCTCTATTAAACTATTGTAGTTTGGTGGTTATTTAAACATATTTTTTGGTACAGCTGCTTTTTAATAGAAAAATATAACATTTTTCTACTAAATGAGTTTTCTCCAAATTTAAGCACAAAAAGGAGATAAATGTGGATGTTATTTACCCTTCCAATAATATCAACTTTTTGAATTTCGGTTAATAATTTTTCGAAATATAGCATTTTTAAATTTTCGAAAAATCCCATTTCCCCTCCATAGCGCCGAAAATAAAAGCTTGCACCAAATAATTTGTATACCATTAAAATTATAAAAAAGGGCGGACCACGCCAACTTTTTCATTTTGTTTTAGCTTAACGGGCCGTATTCTGCCATTACGCCTGCCATATGTAAATAATTTTTGCATTACTGACGTCAGAGTGTAAAACTAAAAACGCAATTTTACTATATTTGGCCCATGGTTTCGCGAATATATCGATATTTGTGTTTAAAATTTACTATAGCGCTGTGTTATATGTAAGGTTGCCAGATTTTTTATGCGCGAAATCAGTACGCTAGACTTTTTCATGCTACGAAAATCAGTAATTTTCCGTACATCTTTATTCCAAGCAAAATTATGAATGTTGCTTCGAGCAACCGACGTGCGCGGACGTGTTTTGGCTGAGCTCCGTATTCTTGATTTTTACATCCCGCAAAATGAGCAGTGCAACATAATTAAATATTGTGCTCGAGACAGTGACTCTGATTGTTTTATCATCACATCTTATTTAAATCTTATTTACTTATAATGCCATGTGTTTGCGGCCATAAAGTTGATGGCCTTAAAACCAAAGTGCAATGCAACAAGTGTAATGATTTTTATCATCCGAAGTGTGTTGGTATTACGCCTGCCGACTTGGACTATTTTGCTAACTCTTACAACAAATACATCTGTAATGAGTGCGCAGAGTTTCGCCGAAGATCGATACGATCTCCTCCCCCGTTCGTCAACCGCGAAGAGACTGTTGCTTCGCAAAATTTAACTTTTTCTAATTCGCCTATTCTCGCTCATCCAATGAACAATTCTAACGCTAATCATCAGCAAATTGCGCAAAAATTGGCACCCAACCCGCATAATGTTTGTATTGAAGAGTCTAAACAACAAACAGATTCGTCAACTCTTCTTAGCGAAATCAAAGCTTTGAGATCTGAACAAGCGCGTGCAATCGTTGAAATCAAAGCTCTTCAAGCAGACAAGAAACTTTTAATGGACACTCAAGAGAAACTAAACTCTGAGTTAATAGCCATACGTAAGCTGCATGCCGAAGAGGTCGTGACTATTCTCGCCTCGCTCACAGCAGAGGTCAAGGAACTTCGACGAGGTGGTTGTTGCTGTGCTGTGAGAAATTTAACGCGCTCACCGTCTGATCCGCAGTTACATGGAACATCATTGCTTAAAAACAACGCTACTAACAAATCAGCCGTGCGCTCAATGGCTAACAATAAAACTCCCGACCTCTCTAAAGCAAAGGTCATAAACCAATGCAGTAATCTGCCTAACGCATCTAAATCTACTAAGAGCAGTCAGCGCTCTTCGTCTTACCCGCCAAATGGTGCTGATAAGATCAACTCATCAAAATCTGCTAAGAGCGATCAGCGCTGTTCATCTCACCCGCCAAATATCAGTGCCGACGCAACTGACGACGTTGCGTTCATACAGGCTAACCTAATATTCACGCACGCCGCCAATTTACTGTCAAAAATTTCTCATGCACATGCAACTTGTATGAGATCAACCGAAATTGAACGGCGTGCGTATGAAGCTAACTCAATTTCCAATTTTTGTTATGCGTGACATTTTGATTGACGTTTCGCTTAATGAAATCAAATGCAAACGCATGCAAGTCAATTTCGGGTGACGCAAAAAAACAAATTCGACGGCATGCGTACCAAAACGCAAGCCGCGAATATTAGGTTAGCCTGATAGACAGTGCTGATGCCACTACTACATATGCAAGTATTGCCGAAGCTGCTGCTGCTTATGCTCCCGATCCGGTAGTCCCACCAAAGAGAGTAAACGTTAATAACGTCAACAAACCAAAGGTAGATAAGCGTAAGTTGCGCTCAATAATTGGTTCAAGCTCTAACTCTGAGCTTGACGTCGCCCCCCGCTTAAAGTGGTTCCACTTGTCGTCATTCAAACCCTCAGTAACTGAAGAGAACATTATAAGTTATGTGGCAATGCACGCAAACATTGACGCATCTGGCCTTGTATGTGGAAAACTAGTTAAAAAAGATGCTTCTTTAAACTCTCTCAAAAAAGTTAATTTTAAAATTGGCATTGCTGTCTCGCTGAGTGAACGACTCTTGAGCCCTGAATTGTGGCCATCTGGAGTGAGAATACGCCCGTTTAAGTTTTTTATGAAGCCGGATGAATTGAACACAAAGGCATAGCTAAGCCATAAAAATGTTTTGAGTCACAAAAATGTCGGCTTACACAGTGAATCAGCGATTACCCACAGCTCTACTCTTGCTTTGTACTACCAAAACGTTGGTGGCTTACGTACAAAAACAGCACAACTGCAACTTGCAGTGTCTCTTTGCGAATACGACATTGTAGTATTCACCGAACCTTGGTTACAAGAAGGAATCTCTTCTGCTGAACTATTTAATAGCAATTATTGTGTATATCGCTATGACTTTTGGTCTCTCTACTAAACATATAAAATTACTTATTAACGATGCTCTGGTTGAACAGCTGTGTAAAAATCTCCTTCGCTAATGATAAATCTTTATACATTATTGTATCGTATATACCACCAAACAGCCCAATTGAGCTGTATGTCAAGCATCTTAATAATGTTAGCTTTATAGTTAACTCGCTAAATATAAATGAATATTGTATTGTATTGCGTGACTTTAACCTAGGAAGCATTGTTTGGAATCATCATGATAAATTGTTATTACCAGCTAACGTCAGAACAGACTTGGAGTCGTATGTGACTGACTTCTTTCTTTCAAACTCTTTTCATCAAATCAACTGCATTAAAAATTATCTTAATAGAATTCTAGATTTGGTGTTCGTATCTGGTGAAATAAACGTATATTGTGAGAAGAACTGTGCACCACTTCTTAGTAATAGTATACACCATAAAGCCCTTTACATTAAAATAAAATCTTTTAATTTCGATAGGGAATCTATTTCGTATTGTGAAAAGTTAGACTTTAGTAAAGCCGATTTTGGTAAATTAAACGAAACATTAAGCAACTGTAGTTTGTATAATTTAAGGGCATTAAGTAATGCAGAAGATGCTTACAATTACATTCGCAATACATTTTCAATCAGTATCAACAAGTTTGTCCCTTTGAAAGTTTCCTCACTAAATAACAAACCACCATGGTTTAATAAAAAACTGTTGAATCTCAAAAACATCAAAAACAAAGCATTTAAGTTATTCAAAAGATCTAAGTTAGAGTCGGATCGTTTCAAATTTATACAAGCGAGAGACAGATTTGAACTTCTGCATAAATTTCTCTATAAGCATTACCTTCATATAACGGAAAATAATTTGAAAGCAAACCCGTCATCATTTTGGCAAACGGCCTTCCATCAAGTCTAGAATTAAATAGCGAGCGCTCAAATAACACGCTAGAAGCATGCAATCTATTTGCCAAGTTTTTTCAAAACGTTTACTGTGAGTTCAACCCACGCATGTGCTCACCTCACCAGCAATTTACTGAAAGTATCTCTCTTGAAGACTTTCTTATATCTGAAGATGAATTAGTTTCTGCAATTGTGGATCTAAAGCCAAGTTGTAAATATGAGCGTGACGACCTTCCAGCAATATTCTTCAAACACTGTGCTTGTTACATCATTGAGCCTATTGCAGTTTTGTTTAACCTTTGTCTCAAGAATGGAGTTTTTCTCGACAGCTGGAAAGTTTGTTCAATTTCTCCAATCTTTAAGTCCGGTGATCGCAGTGACGTGAAAAACTATAGAGCGATTGTCAAACAAAGTACATTCGCTAAATTGTTCGATAACATAATACAAAAGAAACTACTGAGCCACATAAGCAGTAAAATTGTAGACTGTCAACATGGTTTTATTCCAGGGAGGTCTATCTGCACCAACTTGACATTGATCTCAAAAAATATCACTGATGCACTTATGAGGAAAAAGCAGCTTGACGTTATTTATACTGACTTTTCAAAGGCCTTTGACAAGGTTGATCACTACATCCTCCTAAGAAAATTAAAACTCTTAGGCTTATCCGAAATTTTACTAAGATTCTTTAAAAGTTTTCTTATAAACCGCATGTTATATGTTAAGATTGGCGGCGTTTATTCAGAAACCGCTGTTACAGCGCATTCTGGAATTCCGCAAGGTACACACAGTGGACCTCTTTGGTTTTAACCGACTTCCAAAAAAGGAGGAGGTTATCAGTTCGTCGGAATATTTTTATTTTTTTTTTATGTATGTTACCGCATAACTTTGGACCACGTCAACCGATTTCGATAATTCTTTTTGCATCGGAAAGGTAGTGTCTCAGAGGTGGTCCCATACTATATTTTTTTTTTTAAATGGGAGTTGAAGTCGGTTTTTTTTTTGCTAAAAATTACTAGTTAATTTTTATTAACGATCTACCGCAATGTCTGAATTTTTCCAAATGCCTAATGTTTGCTGACGACGTTAAAATCTTTAAAAAAGTGTCAACGTTTCTGACTGTGAAAGTCTTCAACAAGATTTATACTCACTCTTAAAGTGGTGCCAAATAAATAACTTGCATTTAAATATAAGCAAATGTTGTGTAGTCACCTACAATAGAAACACCAACCCTATTTTATTTGATTACCATTTAAACAATCATGACTTGGCTCGTAATTATGAGTTAAAAGATCTGGGCGTTATATTTAGTTCAAATTTCCGCTTCAAAAATCACTATGATTATATGATCGCTAAAGCGAACTCTATGGTTGGCTTTATCAAAAGAAACAGTCAGGAATTTAAGGACCCTATAACCATTAAGGCGCTTTATACATCAATGGTTCGTAGTGTCATCGAATACTGTTCTATCATTTGGAATCCATCTTACTGTAGTCACTCAAATCGAATAGAACGGATCCAACGTTCCATAACTAAATATGCAATTAAAAAAATGAAGTGGACTAGTGATCTTCCACCTTATGAGGCCAGAAGAAAACTGCTAGGGTTACAGTCCCTATGCGATAGGCGAATATCCAACTCCATTTTGTTTGTCTTTCAAATATTATCCGGTAAGATAAACTGTTCTGAACTTTCAAACTATTTTCCTTTATATGAACCGCCCATTAATCTGCGTAGTAATAGATTTTTGGTTGATAGGACCCACAAGGCAAACTATATAATTAATGAACCAATTAATAGGTGTATACGATTATGTAATAGTTTTAAAGGGATGTTAGATTTTAATGTTAATGAGTCAGAATTTAGATTAAGGCTCTTTGTATTATTCAACTAAACTTATACACCTAAGTTTAACTTGCAAGCGTAGTCTGTAAGAAACCAATGTTTTCGGTAGACTGAAGTAAAATAAATAAATAAATAAATAAATAAATAAAAGGTAATACTTTAAAACGCCAGAGTACTTGTTTTTAGCAATATTTTGGTATATGAATAATATATGTATGTGTAGTTCATAAAAAAATTAAAATTGTTATTAACTTGAGTGTACACAGAAGCCAATAAATTATTTTATATTTATGACATTTTTGAATATCAATAATGAGATTATTTCCATCTTCAGTGTTTAAAAAGAATTCTATACTTTTCATTTTAATATAATAATTATAACAATTAATTAATAATTATAATAAACGTATTTCTTAGTAAAGAGTTGTTACAAGCGTCAATTTTGAATAAATTTACTTTAATATTTACTGATTCATCGAAGATTTCGTATTTCTCTAAATTACCCTTATATGGGATGTGGGCGTGGTTATTGTCCGATTTTAAACATTTTCGGCCATTTCGTATGTTATACTAAGGCTGTGCCAAGTTTGGAAGAAATTGGTGGATCGGTTACCAGGATATATACATGTAACCATAAGTGGGCGTGGCTACGCCCATTTTCCAAAAATTTATAATATTCTTATTTTTCGTCTAAAACTTATTGTAAACATCAATCTTGAGTGAATAATCTTCAGTAGTTACTAAAATATCGCAGCTTTCGTATTTCTGAAAATTACCGTTATATGGGAAGTAGGCGTGGTTATTGTCCGATTTTGCCCATTTTCAATACCATCCGTCCTACGCCAGAAAGAAGTGCACGTACCGAGTTTCGTTAAGATATCTAAATTTTTACTCGAGTTATCGTGTGCACAGACGGACGGACAGTCACCGCTTAATCGATTTCGCTTTTCATTCTGATCATTTATGTATACATTTGGCTATATCTATCTCGATTCGTTTTGCCTGTTACAAACAACCGTTATGTGAACAAAGTTATAATACCCTTGTGCACAAGTGCGCTCGGGTATAAAAATGATAAAAACAGAAACAAATCGAATTTTTTAATTAACAAGTAAATAAGTATAAGTTGGGGCGAAGCTGAAATTTATATACCCGGCGCACGTATTAAATATAGTTTATTTCACCTTGTTTTAAACATGTACATGAAAAGCTGGGGTTTCCCTCGATTTCAAACATCAATTAGACTTAATTTAAATAATTTAATATATTAATTTAAATAAATGAACTGGGCTTCGTAGAAATCGATAAGGTGCTTACCGAACATAAGTAGGCGGGCACGACCATTTTCCGAATTTCCATACATATAATCAAATTTTTACATTATAGATATTAAAGAAAAATTAATATGGGGGTCTTTATAAGAGCACCAGTATCCAAATCAAGAATTTTAAGAAATTTTAGCTATCTGTCTGTTTGTATAGAAATAGAAATAGAAAGCAGTTTTCACCAATGTATTGCTGGAGGTCTAACCTAAAATAGAAAAGAAAAAAATTAGAGAGTTTCCACCTGTTTGAAAATTACAGTTTTGCTAAATTGATAGATACATTAAATATTGCAATATGGCTGTCAAAATAAAGAGGTTTCAAAGGGCTTACAGCCGGTTTTTTTTTTGGAACGTTGCCACCTGTTTGAAATATTTTATTTATTTTAATTAATAAGATAATTTAAATATTGCAACATGGGTATCAAAATAAAGAGGTTTAGGAAAGTTTACTGCCGGGAATATTTGAGGCGGGTTGTCTCATATTTGAAAATTTTTATTTATTTAAATCAGAGTTGGCCAGTGAAATCTTTTATTTTGTTCCAGTCGTATGCAAATTATACAGAAAGCTTTTAAAAGCTTTGGCACGCGTGCCTATGAAGTGGCCAACATTGATTTAAATTGATAAAATAACTTAAATATTACAATTCTGGTGTTAAACTAAAGCTGTTTAAGAAACTTTACTGTCGAAAATACTTTTGAAGCGGGTTGCCACCTATTTGAAAAACTTAATTCAGTTAAATTGACAAGATAAGGTAAATATTGAATTAGTACACCTTTGAAGGAAGTAAGCGATATGTAAACTCGAGTTATAAGAATACAAATTAAATGTCCATGAGAAAGCCGAGTAGTATAAAAAATAAATAATGCTTCATAAATCGAAAACTTGTTTCAAAATCTCCCTTCATAAAGCTTTGTATTTAATTTTTTTAAGAACGGGTCTGGGGAGGGAGGAACAACCCTAAAATACTTTTTTCATGCAATTATTGATATGCAATATTAATTTATCTGTCGTAGTATGTTAATTTAGTGGCCAAGGCATTTGGTGCCATTGTAGCAAGCATACCTTTAACGTGCGTTCTGTCAAACCATCGCCAACGCCAAAGTCAACGCGAAAGTTCTATGTGGACCGGCCTTGAAACATCTTTTAATTTTTATTGATTGAATAGTAACTTGTAATGAAATTTGTTAGCTACAGATGTGAAGTGATTGGCATATTGATAGAAATAGATACAATCTGGCCACAGTTACATTTTTGGCTAGTCGCAGAGTTGCCGTGTTCTCGCCAAAATAATTATCTACATAAGAGTGCGTGTTAAAACAATTTGACAGCTGTGGTCCGTAGCCCGTCGTTTCCAATGTGTTTCAAGCTTTACATTTTCGAATTTTTCAAATCAGTTAAAGAAAACTCAACTTAAAAGGTAGTACCAAATATTGCAAAGAAGTACATTTGACTGTACTTCGTAGTACGAAGTACAACGGCTCAAAAAGAAGTACTGTACTTCCGAAAGAAGTACGGTTGGTCACATTAGCTATAAGGTTTGCTGGTGCTCCGCCGCAAGCTTTGCTGCTCCGCCAAAAGATGTCGCTGATCAAATCCAAGTTCAGAGCCCAGATAAAAGCCGCAAGATGTCGCTGATGACAAATCCGAGTCCAGAACCACAACAGATCACAGGGTGTACCGCTGATGGAAATCCGATACAGGTGGTTTATATGTCGGAATTTCGTAAAGTGTGTTCGTATACATATATACATACGTATTCACATACACACATACATATACAAACGTATATACGTACGTGTGTTAATAATGTTCACATAGTTAATTATCAAGTATTTAATATATATATATATATGAATGGAAAGGTCTGGTGTGTTGCTGATAACTAATAAAATTTAGTTTGAAATAAAAGAAAGCTTTATAATTACTTATTAATTTTTGATAATAAGAATTTTAAACATAAATGTCCGCAGTTATATGAATTATAGCTTTGCTGTTGATTATAGTTATAGTTAATATTTTTTCCTAAATCCATATATGCTCCAACGTCAGAAATTCATACTAAGTATGTTTATATACGATTGAAATTCGTAAACATATATATATATGTATATATATATGCTCTACAGTTAGAAATATGCGTTAGAAGTTATACGTTAGAAATACAGATGCTCCACAGCTATAAAAGTATTAAGAATGCACACATAGGTAATTGTTAAGTATTTAATATGTAATATATATATATATGAATGGGGGGTCTGATGATGCTGATGATGAGAACAAATAAAATTTAATTTGAAATAAAAGAAAGTTTTATAATTACTTAATTATTTTTGATAATAAGAATTTTAAACATAAATGTCCGCAGTTATATGAATTATAGCTTTGCTGTTTATTATAGTTATATTTAATGTTTTTTCCTAAATACTTTATTAATTGTTTAGGAGTACAAGTTTCCAATGCTATCGAAATAATCAATCTCATTATCGTTTTCCAGTATTTGAACTATCCAAATTTATTATTCCACATATAAAGTGTAACATATGAATACCCGTCTAAAATTTGGAATAAATATTGAATACTTCTTCAAGTCTACATCAGTAAGAAGTTTTCTAGGTAGTTTTTTTTAAATGGTTTTAAATATACTCCGAATCCCTTCTTATAAGGCTTTGAGAATATGTCTTTTCCCATTGAAACAGCTTCCATTGTATTATTATGACGTTTCGCCTCCAATAACTGCTCCTTTCCAGTTTTCATAGCATTGAGTGTTTTAATAATTCCTGCTGTACCGCCAGATAGACTTCCAAGAGCTCCTAATGCTAAGAATAAAGGCGCTAATGGGAAACATCCTGCAGATGTAGATAATGATATTACACGTGGTGTTTTTATTATAAATTTTTTCCTATGAAAATATTATTTACAACCTTTCGTAAAATTTTTAGGGCATCTTTTAAGCTATCATTTTTTTGTTTAGCACTTTTTAAGGCATGTTTGATTACTTGATAACCAGTTTTTCCTCCCAGTTTTTTAGTTTTACTATAAGCGTTCCCCATACCGAATTTCGTTTTTGGCTTCATTATATTTATAACTAACCAAGCATTTTCTCTCTCATTAAGATTGCTATCCTTCGCTTTAACTCTTTCCCAAGCCTTCTCAATTAATTTTTATGAACAATATGTCGGTTATCTAAGTCTTTATCATATAAATATGATATATCATGTTCTCTACAAGCAGTGTCTAGTAGAGTAAGCCCTCGATTTCCTCTTACTAAAAGTTTCCGTAGTTTCGTTCCAGGTCCAAAAAATTGATAACTAGGCAAATGCAGTTCAATATGAAGCTTATTAATTATATTATTTATAAAACCTTTTCCAACGACAAACGATTTATGAATAAATCTTTTTTCATAAATAACTCTCATATAAAATAATATTAATTCAAATAAACGCTGAAGTTTTTTCATAAATCTATGGTTCTATATAATTAAATTTTAAATTTCTATATAAAAAGCATTTAGGTAAACTGTTGATAAAGAACATATTTACATATTTATACACATATATTTTAGTAATCTATTTTATACTTCATAATATGATTCAATTAAAATGTGGAATAATCTTGAACTCAATGTTGCTGACAAAGAATATATTTATTTTTTA
>NW_016160986.1:38310-41609 GCF_001687245.7 Rhagoletis zephyria | reverse complement strand
TGGAACGATGAGCTGTATGAGCTTTACAACGATATGGACATAGTGCAGCGAATTAAAATACAGCGGCTCCGCTGGCTTGGTCATGTCGTTCGAATGGACACCGACGCTCCGGCTCTGAAAGTATTCAACTCGGAAACCGCTGGTGGTAGCAGAGGAAGAGGGAGGGCCCCACTGCGATGGAAAGATCAGGTGGAGAAGGACTTGGCTTCACTTGGCTTTTCCAATTGGCGTCAGTTGGCACAGAGGAGAAACGACTGGCGTGCTTTGCTGAACTTCGCCAAAATCGCTTAGGCGGTTACAGCGCCAAAAAAGAAGAAGAAGAAGAATGAAGTTATTACTTATATGAAAAATTATTGAAAACTCATAACTTCTATGAGTTAAAAACGTCATTGCTTATATGAAAAAATTGTAACAGAGTCGAAAATGTATGGGAAAATTATGAAATTTCATCAAAATAATGCATGCAAGAAACATTACATATTTACTCGACTTTTTTTTTTTGTACATTGACAAAATCTAAGAAAATTTGAAACTTAATTAAGAAACAATTAGGCATATGAAAATTAATGAAACTAACTTACATGAATTAATAAAGCAATTATTTACATCAAATATTATAACTTTCATGTGTTAATATAGATATTACTTGTGTTTAAGCGACTTATGCATTTCCCGCATAAACAAAGAACAGCGAACACCCACACGCACTTGTATTGCACTCCCGGCCAAAACAAAGTGCAGCGAATAAACACACGCACCTGTGTTAATAAATAATTCGCTCGTCCTTCATTGGGTATGCATTTTTTTTATGCACTTCTCAACTGCCGCAGAACAAAACCTACTAAAGTAGTTCATTGCTGGCACCCCAAATTAGGGATGGGTAGTGTGGGGTTGAAATTCGATTTTTTCCGAATTTCGAACATTGCCCAACCATTCGATTATTCCATTCGAAATTTGGTGGTGCAAATTCGATTTAATTCGAATTTTTTCGAATTTTCCAAAAATATTNAAAAATATTTCTAGTTGAAACTTCTTAATCGATTTCGGAGATGTTTGCGTTAAATATGCAACACCAAGTCATAAATATGTAATATGGTTATAGGTATCAATCGGTGGTATTGAATAAGCGTTATTTTTTAATTACATTTAGCAGGGGTGACACCTGTTTGAAAAGTCGAATATAGTTAAAAAGTGTTAAAATACTATGCAACAATTAAAATATTTTTGAGGTGCTTGAAGAGAGTGGCCACCTGTCTAAAAAGTTAAACTCAAATTACACTGTGGGACAGCCGAAACCAGCCCGGACTTTGGTAACATTCTCTGAAAGTATACCCATCCAGTAATAATACCCCCGGTGGATTTGCAAAAGTTAGTTCGTATTTTTATTTCATGGCCTACTAAAGTTTTCATGTCTCGGCCTAAGTAGTTTTCAATAAAGTCGAAAAAATAGTTAAAATAAATGTCTGAGCGAATCCAAGGTTTAAGACATATATAATAAAATTTCATGGGAAATATTTTTGTAGAACATTTTAACCCATTAGCTCGCGCCTAAAAGGCTCATTTTGACCCTTACTTCAAGAAATCCCACAAAAAGCAAATTTGGAAGGTCGTTAGAGGATTGATATTTTTTAGAAAATTATTCTCCGGGAAATTTTACTAGGGGTCTTCTCAGGTAAAAGCTTCATGCCACCAACGTAAAGGCCTCTAAACTTTTAAAATAAAAAATCAACAACATNCTAGGGGTCTTCTCAGGTAAAAGCTTCATGCCACCAACGTAAAAGCCTCTAAACATTTAAAATAAAAAATCAACAAAAAAAAATTGTTTTTTACAAAAAAAATTTTTAAATTTGAGTTTGGAATAACAGTTCCTTCTAGGCACAGATTTTTTTTCCCGATGCATCAGTTCGAAAATCATGTATTTTTTTACTTGCATCCCTAGGACAAATGGAGTGCCACTCACAGTGATGGCAAATTTAGTCAGAAAGAAGAAAGTTGAAGAGTTGATTTTTTGGAAATAAAGATGAAATTCGATTTTTTCTAGAATAATTCGAGTTTATCCGAATTTTAGCAACACAAAGTTCGATTTCAAAAATTCGGCATTTTGGAGCTAAAATTCGAATATCGAAGCTTCGAATATCGAATTTACCCATCCCTACACAGCGCTACTATTCTTGGCCTATGTGTGAGGAGGATTCTGTTCTTTATTCGTTTCAATTTAAACTAAAAATGTTTACTTTACAGACCGCTTTTACTTTTAAACGCTATTTTTGTATTGGGCAACGCAAAAGATCTTATTAGGCGCTGCGAAGCAGTCTTCTTTATATATAAAAATGAATTCCTGTTCGTGTGTTATCGCATCTCTCAAGAACGGCTCAACGGATTTGTTTCGTTTTTATTTCATTTTGTGTCTTTCTGTCTGCAGAAAGTTTATAAAGAGAAAATTGGAAAAATAGTGTAGCCAGATATTTGCAATATCAGAAAAAAGTAATAATTATAAATAAACAGCAATAATGCCATTTCACTGGGAACGCATAAAAAAGTTTATTCGGAAAAAAATTTGGATAGGGTTGCCACCATTCGAAAAAAAATTGTATATATAAAAATGGATTGCTTTCATTTGTTATCGCATCACTCAAGAACGGCTCAACGGATTTGCTTCGTTTTTTTTTTCATTTTGTGTCTTACTGTTTGTAGAAGGTTTGTAAGGAGAAAATTGGAAAAATTATGTTACCAGACATCTGCAATATAAGAAAAAAAATAAATAATAATTATAAATGAGCTGCAATAATGCTATTTCACTGAGAATGTATCAAAAAAATTAATTCATAAAAAAGTTTCGGTAGGGTTGCCATCATTCTAAAAAAAAATTATATGTAAAAATGGATAGCTTTCGTCTGTTATCGCATAACGCAAGAACGGCTTAACGGATTTGCTTCGCTGTTTTTTATTTGGTGTCTTTCTATCTGTAAAAGGAATGTAAAGAAAAAATTGGAAAACCAGTGTTGCCACACACTTCAAATATCAAAAAATAAAAATAAATTTGCATTAGCCGCAATAATGTACGTTACTGAGAATGAGTAAACAAATTTAATAAAAAAAAAATTTAATAGGTTTGCCACCACTCGACAAAAATCTTTACATATAAAAATAAATTGCTGTCCGTTTGTTATCGCACAACTCAAGAACGGCCGAACGGATTTGCTTCGTTTTTATTTCATTTTGTTTCTCTTTATCTGTAGAAGGTTTGTAAAGGAAAGATTGAAAAACCGGTTTTGCCAGATATCTGAATGATCAAAAAA
>NW_016160986.1:20394-26358 GCF_001687245.7 Rhagoletis zephyria | reverse complement strand
GAAATACGAAAACTGCGATATTTTAGTAACTACTGAAGATTATTCACTCAAAATTGATATTTACAAAAATTTTTAGACGAAAAATAAGAATATTATAAATTTTTGGGAAATGGGCGTAGCCACGTCCACTTATGGTTACATGTGTATATCTTGGTAACCGCGTCACCAATTTCTTCCAAACTTGGCACAGTTGTTGGCCTTGGTACAGTATACTAAATGGCCGAAAATTTAAAAAATCGGACAATAACCACGCCCACATCCCATATAACGGTAATTTAGAGAAATACAAAATCTTCGATAAATCAGTAAATATTAAAGCTAATTTATTCAAAATTGATGCTTGCAACAATTCTTTACCAAGAAATACGTTTATGGTAAAATTTTGGAAAATAGGCGTGGCACCGTCCACTTATGATCACATATATGCATATCGGTAACCGTTCTACCGATCTGTACCAAACTCGGTATTTTTATTGTGCTTGCCACATAAAAGCAAAACTTTGAAAATTATTGAAATCGGGCTAAAATTATGGTCGATTTTCATATAACCGTAAATTTCAGAAATGCTTGAAACTGCGCATTTCAAAGTCATTGAGCACCGTGTATTAGTTCCAATAGAAAACTGAAAGTTGGTATAGATATTACAAATATTAAAACGAAAAAACTAACGGGGTGCCCCGTTTTCTAGAATGAAAATTTCTTCCCCATACAAAAATTTGACCACTTTTATGTACATATATATATGTTTTCAATGAAAAAATCATGATGAAAGTAATAAACGTTTTGAATTTGCATTAACAAAATCGGTTCATAAATAGGGCTTTTATCGGGTCCGTTTTTCGCAAATGCTTTTTTCATTATGCAGGTAGCTTATAATCTGAATTTGAACGAAATCGGTTCATAAAGCCACCTAGCGGGTCTAATTTTGGTAAACGTATTTTCAATCATGCTGGTAGCTTACACTTTGAGTTTAAAAGAAATCGGTTCATTAATAAGATTTTTATAAATAACTCGACCCCAGCGCCACCTAACTAGTTTTCTGGTAGCCTATAATAGGAAAATATATGCAAAGTATAACCTCTGAAAATTTGACTGAAATCTATGCAGTAGTTTTTGAGTTAACTCCGAACAACCAAAACGGCTATTTTATATATATAGAAGAATGTTAAAAGTACCTTACCCATATCGTGATTTAAATAAAATATTTACCAGGTAATTATATTATTTTATTGTACAAGTTCCCCTTCTGTAGCGAAAAATGAAGCCAAATCCTTTTCAAGGACTTTGCCATCCTTTGCTACCAAAATGCGTTTACCATAATTCATACTGCACGACGAAGACAGCACACAGTGGTTCAAAATTGGAATTAAATGTTCATAATGCACCGGAGCCTTCATTTTTCAAAAAATTTTGACTAAAAACCAAAAAATATTTATTTTGGTGAACATTTTTTTAAAACATTTCAATTTTTTTTTTGGATTGGGAGAACCATACACTTGTTTTCAACTAGTTTTTTTATGTGACATTTATTAACTGGAACAGGAGAATACGTTTTATTCAAAACTGCTACTTTATCTGCATTTTGCATTAAAGTATTTAATATAATCAAGTAAGAGTTCAAAAATCAGGCTCAACTGGTCTCTTGCAAATATCGTAAGCTTTCATAAAAAAATGAAAATTAATCAAATTAAGTGAAAAATGAAGGCTCGTGTGAATTACGAACACTAAATGCCAGTTTTGAACCACTGGAACTGGAAACTCAGCGTGCAACGCGATCCGGAACACAACTTTACCTGTGCTTTATAGATTGTACAAAGATCACGGATTAAATATAAACTCTAAGGGCCGTTTTCTCATCTAACCTTTAGTTTACCGGCCACTTTATCGTCCCGATATACGAATTTTCGTTTTCTCATCAGCGCATTAATTTTTCGAATCGATAAACTGTTGCTCACCCGATGCAACCTTTAAAATTTGTACCCAACTTTAAATTTTGGTTTGGTTTTGGTTCATGAGTCAGATATATTAGATATTTCAACCAAGGTTTTGGTTTTTGCTAACAGTTGCTCTTGCTCTATATTTGCTTATGTTGCATTGCCAACCATTGAAATTTTATGACGAATGTAGTGAAGTTTCACTCCCGGAAATGTAGTGAAGTTTCACTATACGGAATAACAAATTATTTTTACCGGCAAGGTAAGAAAACGAAAACACTTTAAAGTGAGGAACAATTTATCTGCTCTGTTAGTAAAGGCAACTTTACTGCTCACATTAGAAAACGGCCCTAAGTGGGATGCGAAATAAACTGGCGAATGTTTTCATTATATTTTATAAGGGACATTTTTATTTTTCATATTCTGCATTTAAAAATTGACCGCTGAAAAATGCAGAGCCGATTTAAAGGACAATTTGAGAAATAAAGGGCAAAAGGCGTCCTTTATTTTGAAAACAATTTTAAAGGACAGGGGGTTAAAATAAGGACTGCCCTTTAAATAAAGGACGGATGGTCACCGTAGATATAGCAGTATTGAGTTGTCCAGGGGTTCCATCTCAAATCACCAGTATTATGTCTACCATCAGAACCATTGCGCTCCTTGATAAGAGCGTTAAGGTATTTTGCCTGAAATAAGTCGGTGTATGTTGGATTTTTGTAGAACAACGACACTCACCAATTTTTAAATTGCCACCAACTATACCATACAGTTTCAAGGACAGATGGGAATGATGAATGGGAAAAGGTTCTTCAAATTTATTTCATTTTGCGATTAGCCATGCTGAGAAACGCCAGATCATTGGAGAATTTCAAGAACTTCTTCACGAACATAAACTTTCGTTAGGTTATTAAAGACGACAATGGAAATATGCCTTCTGACAACCACCAAACCGTAATACATATTAGCAGATAAATGTATCACTGGAAATCGTGAACGTGAATTGTTGGTGAAAATGGTTCGACCAAAATATTTCAATAAAAAAATTAATTTTGGGCGGTATGAAGTTCGCGGGTCTTTGTTTATATATACTATATAAGATGAATATACTTATTTTTGCAGACAAACCGGTTTCGGCGTTGTGCCATCTTCAGTGTCAGAATGAAGATGGAACAAAATGTCACATGCGACATGTGGGGTGCGACAGTGATTAAAATTAAATAAAAAACAAGTAAGAAAGTCTAAGTTCGGGCGGAGCCGAATATTAAATACCCGGAGCAAGTGTTAAATATATAGGTGCAATCTCGTATTCCTCGGACTAAAACTAGTAAAACTCTCAAAAAAAAAAATTCGCTCGGAGCAAGAGAGTAACATTGAAAAGTACGTGATCATGAGTGGGCGCGCCCATTTTCTAAAATGTTACCATAAACGTATTTCTTGGTAAAGAATTGCTGCAAGCATCAATTTTGAATAAATTAGCTTTAATATTTACTGATTTATCGAAGATTTTGTATTTCTCTAAATTACCGTTATATGCATGGGATGTGGGCGTGGCTGGATCGCGCGCAATCCATGTTGACTTCTTGCGCAAGAAAGAAATGCACGTTTCAATCGTTCCACTTTTATTTCTCATGCTCGAATTTCGCATGCCCGCGGGAGTCGGGCGCGCACGCTGGCAAATAAAAATTCATTCCGACCAAACTATATCGAAATGCACGCATTTTCATAAATAAATGCAGAAATGTTTATTACATAAGTTGTTGTTAAAAATTTTCGTCCATGAGGCGCAGAAATTGCTTAAAAGTTCAATTTTTCATAAAAAATGATTGAAAAGCAAACGTTTCTTAAATCTGCACCCAAAATTCTTTTCTTTTGGACATTTACTTTCAAAGAAATATAAAAATTTCCAAAACACTGCAAAAATTTTTAATTTTTGATTAAAAAAAACTATTTGGAATTTTGCAACAAAAATGACACAGTGTACTATTCGACTACAAAACTCGCTGCCTGAATATCATTGAAAAATATTAATGTTGGTAAATTCGGTGCCCTCTTGAGGAAGCCTTACCCAGTTACATCTTCTTGTTAACTTACATACATAAGTCCTTAAATAAAACACGAACATTTAATGAAGTATACGTAATTTAAAACCAAGATCGTATCAATATTTAAACAAGTAAACACATAAAGGAAACTTTATTAAAAAACAGCTAAAGCAATGTTATGTCATTCGTTTTCACAAGAATTAAATTAAAAAGTCATTGATTATACATATTTATACATACACACAAAGAGGGCATATCATTTTGGACCAAATTCAAAATGATATTGTTTGCCACTTATGTTTATTTTTTTATTTTTTTTATTTTTCAATTGAAAAAAATTCATCAATTCAATTTATTCATTCTCTAACAAATACCATATAGACTACAAATATAAGCTTAAAATTTTGCAGAACACTGAAACTTATCATCAAAATTTCAAACTTGTTTTTCAGAAGTGTTAAATTTTTTATGAGTATGCAGTTTTATAGCCCATTCAATTTTAGCGTAATAATGCGCAAGTTTAAAGTCGCTAAGAATTACCGTTGATTTTTTAGAATTTTTCGCCGAAGGTGTGTAGCGCTGCCACTGAATTTCAAATATGGAAATTTTTGAAGAATTTAAAAAAACCATTAAAAGAGGGAAATTATTAGTAAAATGGTAAATGGGTTACGAAAAATGTAGGTACTTATGCTGGTTGGGTACATAAGCGGGAGGTACTTAAAAGAAGGATTTTCTTCAGAATGCATTAAAAAAATTCACGGTGCCCTAAAATTTTGGGAACTTAAGCGGGTTAGTAACTTAAGTGGGGGTACTTAAGCGGGTTTCACTATATTTAGGAAATATCTGATGTTCAGGGAAATCCCAACTAAATAACCCAACTCTGCACTTAGGGAAATGCAGTTTCAAAAAAAAATCACTACGTGCTACAACTCTAAAATGAACGAAATCATATGCTCACACCAGTGTTGCCACGAACAAATTTTTTTTCCTACCAAAATTTCCTACCAAGACCAAAACCTACCAAAAATTTTTGAAGTTTATTTTTAGTTTTTTCCAATGCCAAGTTTATTAAAAATGTAGAAAACATAACATTTCGTAAATCCAAAAAACACAGCTAGTACAACAAAAACAAATACGTATAACAATTAATTTTACGGTACAGATTTACAAAAATTTTTGTCTCTTAACACATCGTCACTTGAAACGCAAAAAGACGTAACAAACATCGTCGCTGAAATACAAAAAGTCGTAACTAATAAAAAATTCAAAATTCAGTTTTTGATTGATGTGATGAATTTCATCGAATTACAACTCCCACATCACTTAATGAAAAAAATAAAAATTTTGAGTCACGACTTTTTCCACTTCATCTGCGCTGTTGTTACGTGTTTTTGTATTTCAGGTGACAACATACATATTATTATTATTATTCGTCGGGGATACTGGCGCTGCGACCTAAGAACATCTATTGCGCTTAACCGTAATTGTAATACTCCAGCCCTTTGGAGGGCGCCATGTTTCAAATTTTGGATGAAGAAGATAGTTCCCCAAGGTGTATCAGTATGCTATTTATGATATGTGGGCTCTGGGATTTCCTCCACCAGCTCCAAAAGGCTAGGGATCATGCAAGCGCATTTGGACTCCATGCTTTGCGAGACAGTCAGCCCTTTCGTTGCCTTCAAACCCTTCATGTCCCAGAACCTTCCACAGCGTTACGCTATTGTGGGCTTCCAAGTCTTTCGAAAGAGTTTTACAGCTGTCCACAAGCCTAAGCCGTTTTAAAAGAGTCTAAGGCCTTTATTCTGCCTGAATATCCGACATTATATTTGTTTTAGACAAATGGGCCCTCTACACAGACTTCGATTACGAAGACTTCTGCCTGGAATCTTGCTCCTAATACGCCTGCCATAGTACTCTCGTCGGTATACCATACTTGGGACCCTTCGTCAATTATAGTTATTATCACTTCACAGCAGTCCGTTTTAGGA
>NW_016160986.1:0-9487 GCF_001687245.7 Rhagoletis zephyria | reverse complement strand
CGATATACGAGTTTTCGTTTTCTCATCAGCGCATTAATTTCTCGAATCGATAAACTGTTGCTCACCCGATGCAACCTTTAAAATTTGTACCCAACTTTAAATTTTGGTTTGGTTTTGGTTCATGAGTCAGATATATTAGATATTTCAACCAAGGTTTTGGTTTTTGCTAACAGTTGCTCTTGCTCTATATTTGCTTATGTTGCATTGCCAACCATTGAAATTTTATGACGAATGTAGTGAAGTTTCACTCCCGGAAATGTAGTGAAGTTTCACTATACGGAATAACAAATTATTTTTACCGGCAAGGTAAGAAAACGAAAACACTTTAAAGTGAGGAACAATTTATCTGCTCTGTTAGTAAAGGCAACTTTACTGCTCACATTAGAAAACGGCCCTAAGTGGGATGCGAAATAAACTGGCGAATGTTTTCATTATATTTTATAAGGGACATTTTTATTTTTCATATTCTGCATTTAAAAATTGACCGCTGAAAAATGCAGAGCCGATTTAAAGGACAATTTGAGAAATAAAGGGCAAAAGGCGTCCTTTATTTTGAAAACAATTTTAAAGGACAGGGGGTTAAAATAAGGACTGCCCTTTAAATAAAGGACGGATGGTCACCGTAGATATAGCAGTATTGAGTTGTCCAGGGGTTCCATCTCAAATCACCAGTATTATGTCTACCATCAGAACCATTGCGCTCCTTGATAAGAGCGTTAAGGTATTTTGCCTGAAATAAGTCGGTGTATGTTGGATTTTTGTAGAACAACGACACTCACCAATTTTTAAATTGCCACCAACTATACCATACAGTTTCAAGGACAGATGGGAATGATGAATGGGAAAAGGTTCTTCAAATTTATTTCATTTTGCGATTAGCCATGCTGAGAAACGCCAGATCATTGGAGAATTTCAAGAACTTCTTCACGAACATAAACTTTCGTTAGGTTATTAAAGACGACAATGGAAATATGCCTTCTGACAACCACCAAACCGTAATACATATTAGCAGATAAATGTATCACTGGAAATCGTGAACGTGAATTGTTGGTGAAAATGGTTCGACCAAAATATTTCAATAAAAAAATTAATTTTGGGCGGTATGAAGTTCGCGGGTCTTTGTTTATATATACTATATAAGATGAATATACTTATTTTTGCAGACAAACCGGTTTCGGCGTTGTGCCATCTTCAGTGTCAGAATGAAGATGGAACAAAATGTCACATGCGACATGTGGGGTGCGACAGTGATTAAAATTAAATAAAAAACAAGTAAGAAAGTCTAAGTTCGGGCGGAGCCGAATATTAAATACCCGGAGCAAGTGTTAAATATATAGGTGCAATCTCGTATTCCTCGGACTAAAACTAGTAAAACTCTCAAAAAAAAAAATTCGCTCGGAGCAAGAGAGTAACATTGAAAAGTACGTGATCATGAGTGGGCGCGCCCATTTTCTAAAATGTTACCATAAACGTATTTCTTGGTAAAGAATTGCTGCAAGCATCAATTTTGAATAAATTAGCTTTAATATTTACTGATTTATCGAAGATTTTGTATTTCTCTAAATTACCGTTATCTACATGGGATGTGGGCGTGGCTGGATCGCGCGCAATCCATGTTGACTTCTTGCGCAAGAAAGAAATGCACGTTTCAATCGTTCCACTTTTATTTCTCATGCTCGAATTTCGCATGCCCGCGGGAGTCGGGCGCGCACGCTGGCAAATAAAAATTCATTCCGACCAAACTATATCGAAATGCACGCATTTTCATAAATAAATGCAGAAATGTTTATTACATAAGTTGTTGTTAAAAATTTTCGTCCATGAGGCGCAGAAATTGCTTAAAAGTTCAATTTTTCATAAAAAATGATTGAAAAGCAAACGTTTCTTAAATCTGCACCCAAAATTCTTTTCTTTTGGACATTTACTTTCAAAGAAATATAAAAATTTCCAAAACACTGCAAAAATTTTTAATTTTTGATTAAAAAAAACTATTTGGAATTTTGCAACAAAAATGACACAGTGTACTATTCGACTACAAAACTCGCTGCCTGAATATCATTGAAAAATATTAATGTTGGTAAATTCGGTGCCCTCTTGAGGAAGCCTTACCCAGTTACATCTTCTTGTTAACTTACATACATAAGTCCTTAAATAAAACACGAACATTTAATGAAGTATACGTAATTTAAAACCAAGATCGTATCAATATTTAAACAAGTAAACACATAAAGGAAACTTTATTAAAAAACAGCTAAAGCAATGTTATGTCATTCGTTTTCACAAGAATTAAATTAAAAAGTCATTGATTATACATATTTATACATACACACAAAGAGGGCATATCATTTTGGACCAAATTCAAAATGATATTGTTTGCCACTTATGTTTATTTTTTTATTTTTTTTATTTTTCAATTGAAAAAAATTCATCAATTCAATTTATTCATTCTCTAACAAATACCATATAGACTACAAATATAAGCTTAAAATTTTGCAGAACACTGAAACTTATCATCAAAATTTCAAACTTGTTTTTCAGAAGTGTTAAATTTTTTATGAGTATGCAGTTTTATAGCCCATTCAATTTTAGCGTAATAATGCGCAAGTTTAAAGTCGCTAAGAATTACCGTTGATTTTTTAGAATTTTTCGCCGAAGGTGTGTAGCGCTGCCACTGAATTTCAAATATGGAAATTTTTGAAGAATTTAAAAAAACCATTAAAAGAGGGAAATTATTAGTAAAATGGTAAATGGGTTACGAAAAATGTAGGTACTTATGCTGGTTGGGTACATAAGCGGGAGGTACTTAAAAGAAGGATTTTCTTCAGAATGCATTAAAAAAATTCACGGTGCCCTAAAATTTTGGGAACTTAAGCGGGTTAGTAACTTAAGTGGGGGTACTTAAGCGGGTTTCACTATATTTAGGAAATATCTGATGTTCAGGGAAATCCCAACTAAATAACCCAACTCTGCACTTAGGGAAATGCAGTTTCAAAAAAAAATCACTACGTGCTACAACTCTAAAATGAACGAAATCATATGCTCACACCAGTGTTGCCACGAACAAATTTTTTTTCCTACCAAAATTTCCTACCAAGACCAAAACCTACCAAAAATTTTTGAAGTTTATTTTTAGTTTTTTCCAATGCCAAGTTTATTAAAAATGTAGAAAACATAACATTTCGTAAATCCAAAAAACACAGCTAGTACAACAAAAACAAATACGTATAACAATTAATTTTACGGTACAGATTTACAAAAATTTTTGTCTCTTAACACATCGTCACTTGAAACGCAAAAAGACGTAACAAACATCGTCGCTGAAATACAAAAAGTCGTAACTAATAAAAAATTCAAAATTCAGTTTTTGATTGATGTGATGAATTTCATCGAATTACAACTCCCACATCACTTAATGAAAAAAATAAAAATTTTGAGTCACGACTTTTTCCACTTCATCTGCGCTGTTGTTACGTGTTTTTGTATTTCAGGTGACAACATACATATTATTATTATTATTCGTCGGGGATACTGGCGCTGCGACCTAAGAACATCTATTGCGCTTAACCGTAATTGTAATACTCCAGCCCTTTGGAGGGCGCCATGTTTCAAATTTTGGATGAAGAAGATAGTTCCCCAAGGTGTATCAGTCTGCTATTTATGATATGTGGGCTCTGGGATTTCCTCCACCAGCTCCAAAAGGCTAGGGATCATGCAAGCGCATTTGGACTCCATGCTTTGCGAGACAGTCAGCCCTTTCGTTGCCTTCAAACCCTTCATGTCCCAGAACCTTCCACAGCGTTACGCTATTGTGGGCTTCCAAGTCTTTCGAAAGAGTTTTACAGCTGTCCACAAGCCTAAGCCGTTTTAAAAGAGTCTAAGGCCTTTATTCTGCCTGAATATCCGACATTATATTTGTTTTAGACAAATGGGCCCTCTACACAGACTTCGATTACGAAGACTTCTGCCTGGAATCTTGCTCCTAATACGCCTGCCATAGTACTCTCGTCGGTATACCATACTTGGGACCCTTCGTCAATTATAGTTATTATCACTTCACAGCAGTCCGTTTTAGGAGTTCTGACCTTGCAGGGTTTGTAGAAGGATAACTTTTTCCCGATCATATTGGACAGTAGTAGGGCAAATAGACAAAGAAGGAAGGCCTGTAATGACACCAAGGGCATCCGTTGGACAGGCGCCCATAGCTCCTGTGATGGACACGCGGACCAGTGTCCGTGGTGGACATCAGTGGGTTTATTGACAAGCCCTTTTCAGCACGCTGTTTTCAGGACATAAATATACTACATATCGCACACGATCTCCAGAAGTGGCACAGCTCAAAAAAAAGCTGGAGCAAATTTTTCCTATAATTTGTTTAAAAAAACCTATTGGCAAGGGAGACTACAAAGATGATTAGCATGGCTACGAAATAGTTTTTCGCATTTTCTGAGGATCGTGTACTTTTGATTTGTGCACCTTTTGAAGAACGTGTGCGATACGTAGTTTCTGTTGAGTTCAATTGAAACTATGTTGTAGGCACATAAAGTATATACCTTGGATGTTCATATTGTACATACTTACATATACTTTGTGTATGCTTCTTTTTTACACGGTTATATTCTACTCGGGTAAATTCAACCCACATGCCTAAACAGTTTTTTTAATTGAGTTAGCAACTCTACTTGGGTAGAATATACACATTTTTTCTACACCGGTAGAAATCTTAACACGGGTTGAAATTTGTACATAAACAATTTTAGAAGTTTTAGCCAGGGTTGCATTGGGTTTTATAACTCGAGTTGAAAATTGACCGTTTATGCTTGTTGGCTCTACCCTAGTTCAATATAACCGAGTAGAAGAACCAGTTATGTATATTTACATATTTACGGAGACCGTTATATGAAGGCACCGATGAAACATTCGTGTAAACAAGATTTCTAAAATGTTTGGAAACACATATTTTATATTTTTTGCAAATAATTATTAATGTCGCGGAACCTACCAAAATCCAATCTAGCCTACCAACCTATCAAATGGAAAAAAACTACCAGGTTTGGTAGGAAAAGCCCATGTTTGGCAACACTGGCTCACACTAAAACTTTCTAAAGCTAAGCGTACACGGTAGAGAAATCTCTCTAGAGTTTTACTGATATAGAAATCTCCTCTCTCAATTAAGTTTGCATGGTAGAGCAACTCTAGGAGATATTCACTCTAGCTAGAGACAAAACAGAGAAATCTCAACTTTGCTCTATCCCGTACTCTACAAGCTGTGTACACGGTAGACAATAGTTACCTCTCGCCTAGAGTTAGTTTTCTATCTCCAATTGTTGTCAACGCTTGTTGTATGTATGTATATATGTATTTATATCAAAGCCACGATGTAGAAAATATAGTTGGCGCCATCAGCGGAGCGCTTATCCTTCGTCGATTTGACAGCATTCACCTATTTGCTGACGTCATAAAATACATTTTCGCAATATGGACAAGAATTAAATTTTCAAATTGTACTCATTTGCCGAAAAACAATTTACCTAAAAGTAGACAAATGTACCTAAAAATTAAACATGGCAACCTCTCTCTGCGATCTCTGTGTATTTTTGGACTCACATCAAATAATCTTTAATATTTAAAACTCCCTTGAAAGGCACTCTGACAAAACAACAGATAACTCAAGCAACGGCCAGAGTGCCAGACCAGCCGCTAAATTTGTAAATACTTTTTTTTGTTTTAACCAATAATTATGCCCATTTCCAAAGGACGGAGGCTATTGGAAGAGCCATTGAAATGCAAATGAAAATAAGAGAATGATTCCTGATACATTATTTGGCTATGTTTAGGGTTGCCAGATTTTTTATGCGCGAAATCAGTACATTCGACTTTTTTATGCTAAATAAATCAGTACTTTTCAGTACATTTTTATTCAAAGCAAAATAATGAATATAAGTAACAGAAAATAATTTAAAACGTCTGTGCTCTTGTTTTTAACAATGTTTTGATATATAAATAGCTCATAAAAAATAAAAGTGTTATTCATTCTAACATGAGCGTACACATCATTATACACAGGAGCATGTAAATTATTTTATATTTGTGACTTTTTGAATAGCAATAATGAGATCATTCCCATTTCCAGTGTATAAGTAGTCAAAGAAATCTATACATTTCATTTTAAAATTACTTGTAATTTGAAGTTCACTTTCAAAAATTGTAATAAGAATTAGGTTTCTCTCTTTGCGCAAGCAAACAAAATTTAATCCTAAGATCCTCTCATACTGTGAAAAAGTACCACTTTTTAAGGAGTTCATCTATATTTCCTCATGGTTTAAATAATTTTTCAACTGCGCAAAAACTAAGAAAGACTAAGGGCTGGTTTCTACAACTCAACTTTACATAGTTTAGCCACTTTTCGGACTTAAGTCAAAAGTTAGCCTACGTTTTACACAGCTTATTCTTGACTAATATGGTAGACAGACGGTGAAAATTAATTTGAATTAACAAGCATAAATGCAAATTAAAATTTTACCCTTACAGACGGCAGTAATGCGATAAAGCCAGCCGCAAGGTCGTGGGTTC
This sequence comes from Rhagoletis zephyria, assembly GCF_001687245.7. Classification (NCBI taxonomy): domain Eukaryota; kingdom Metazoa; phylum Arthropoda; class Insecta; order Diptera; family Tephritidae; genus Rhagoletis; species Rhagoletis zephyria. Next base: position 2,917 of record NW_016160986.1, on the reverse strand, counting down.
GAGTCCCACGGCCAGTATACTTTTTTTATTTCTTTTTCATTTTTTTTTTTAAGTTCTATATTTTTTTACGTTGCTTTCAGTTAGTTGTTGTTGAATTTTTAACAAAATTAATCTCTAAAAATTAAATTAACTAATAGTAAAATAAGAAATGTGATATAAAATAAAGCAAATGAAAATAAAATAAAGTAAAATTAAATATATAAATAAAATAAAATAAAAAAATATAAAATAAATAATAAAAACAAAAATTTTTCGCAATCGCTCCAACCGAGTATCGAACCTGGCAGCTACTGGCTTGTAGCTCGCAACTCTCACCACTCGGCTACCGCGTACGCGAAACTCTACTGCTTCGTTTGCTTACTTGTACAGAAGACAACAACTGGCCGTTTTTAGCAGTGTTCTCATCGAAAATTCCCCGGATCCGAGTTAATCCCCAAAAATTTCGTGCATTTGTTCGGCTGCTTATGATCATTTTAAAAAGGAAAATGCATGAGTTAAAGCAAATTAAGGCTGGTTATGCAAATCATCGAGCCCGTTTGTCTACCGTATAAGTCAAGAAAATTGGCTTCACTAAGTTAAGTTGAGTTGGAGAAACCAGCCCTAAGAATTCGCTAAAAAGAGTATCTAACTCTATGTCTTGTATGCAAAACTCTTTTACAAAGTCAGTAAATTGAAAAAAGGAGTTGTAAGTTATAGGCAAAAGCCATTCGAATATTGAAATTTATTGTTATTAAACTGAAAGTTATTTTCGAGATAACTAACAACACTCGACAAAAATTTAAGCCTCCTTTTTAAATAATTTAAGCTCCATCATATTATCGCAACTAGTACGTAACGATCCGGCGATATGCCCATAAAACGATTGATCTTTTTGTTGTATTAATTTCTTGGGCATATCAAGCATTATTTAAAACATATCAAATTAAATTACTTTCTTCTTATTTTTTTACAGTACAGTTTAAGGAAGTTCCAACGTTATGTTAAATCCTTAAGGAAATACTAAAGTATTTTGTTTGAATAGAAAATTCAGTACAAATCAGTAAAAATTTTGAAAAATCAGGACATTAGCGTACTGATTGAAGAAATGAATAAAATCAGTACAAGAGTTGAAAAATCAGTACTGTACTGATAAAATCAGTACTGTACTGATAAAATCAGTACGTCTGGCAACCGTAGCTATGTTCTAAATGTACCTAAAATGGTGTGCTTGTATCGAATTTACGATTTAATGTTGTAGCCATTTCCAAACTTAACAATTTGTACAGAAATTCATTGTCAAGACTTTACCATACGTCTCCGTAGAGCAAAAAGTCTATTTAGCTTGCAAAATAGAGCGTAGAGTTGAGGTAGAATTTTCGATCTAGGTGGGTTGGACTGTGTACACGGCGAAAAAGTCTCTCTAAATAACTCTCACGTAGACTTTGCAGGTGAGTCTCTCGTAGAGCTCTATTGAGTGTTTACACGTCTCTAGCGAGATTTTTTTCTATATCTCGCGTTTTTTCTCTAGCGTTTACACTTAGCTTCCAACTTCTCACTTGTCATACTTTTTCAACTCAATTGAGATTTTAAACAGATGGAAACCCCTTACATATAGTTTTGAAATTAAGCCCTTTTAAAATCATTTTGATTGATTACCATATTGTAGTAATTCATTTAAATTATTGAAATGTTTGAATTTAACCTTTTAAACAGTTGGCAACCTTTTTAAACCTCTTTCGTCTAACACCCATATTGTGATACACATTCAAAACTATTTCGATTCATTCCAATCTATACCAATATACATTTTGAAAGCCGTTTTTTTGTGTTCGCAAAGCTCGAGAACGGCCGAACCGATTTTTTTTAAACTTCCGACAGCTGATTCAGACGTCCCAAGGATTTTTATAGGCGAAAAAATGTTAGATATATAGAGGGGGCGTGGAACCTCCCATAAAACCGAATTTTTTATACCGAATATCTCTGGAAATATTCATGATAGAATACTCGAAATTGGTGCGGAGATATATGAAATCAATCATATACTCATGGAGAAAAACGGTCTATTTGAAAAGAGGGCGTAGCGCCGTACAAACGTATATATAATTCATCTGTAGGTGTGTTTGTGAGTGAAATCTTCCTTAATGCACGGACGGATTTTAACGAAGTTTTTTTTTGTATTTTTGAGAAACTCTCTGGATAGTGTAGATTCACAAATTCACCCGCCAGTTGGCACTGGAGTTAAGTTATTACTAAAAATCTTATTAATGATCCACTTTGGCCAATATTCAAAATATGTATTGGTAATGGTAAAGGCAATACTATTGCAAAAAAGAGCTGCCACGTGAATATCAGAATAAATAAACCTGTTGCACCATTGAGTATATCGATTTTTCATGTGTTGCGATTGGCCCAATGTACGTCACTTTTCCCAGTATTGTTATGCCTTAAAGCTTCATTCGAAGACACCAGGGTAGAGTTGTGCAGGGGTAAATCTCAAATCACCACCGATAAATCAACCGCCAAAACAATCGCCAACCATAAAATCAAGTAAAAAAAAATTATTTTCACTTAAATTTCTTTCGTGAAACTTACTTTTAAGGTATTTTGTCTGAAATAAGTCTATGTATATTGGATTTCTGTAGAACAATTAAACGCATCCATTTTGAAACTGCCACCACCTATACTATAAAGTTTCTTGCACAGATTTACTATAGAACCGAATCCAGGGAGTGAAAAGGAAATGTTCTTCAAATATATTTCGTTGTGAGATTAACCGTTCTATGAAATGTTACACAATTAGAGAATTTCAAGAACTTCATCACGGACATAACGCTTTCGTTAGCTTAATTAAGGCGGAAAACGACCACCAAACCATAATCTTAGCCGATGAGCGAGCCAATGGAAATCGTAAACGTGAATTGCTGGTGAAAATATTGAA
>NW_016160984.1:44328-56821 GCF_001687245.7 Rhagoletis zephyria | reverse complement strand
ATGAACATGAACATGAAGGTGTAGATAAACATAAACATAAACATAAACCGTAAAAAAGCGATAGAGACAAAGATAGAGAGGAAGAAAGTGATAGGGATAAAAAGGAAATACAACTGAAGAATGTGCGATGTTATATTGTGATGTGTTATGCTACATATGTTATGTTATTGAATCTAATGCTATTCTATGTTATGTTATGCTAAGTACTAAGCTAAACTCCCCTCCACTTAACCCATTCCAACAAATTTTATTTCAGCTCAACTCAACTCACATAAACTATCCTTAAATTTAGCGGTTGAATTTGAACCGCTGCGCGAACACTAGTTTACTTAAATACAATTTCGCGATGGAGTCCTGTTCTTTACGCAAAACGGAAGATAATGGATTATATAATATAAGTGTGCCACCATTTTCGACCAAAAGCCCATTAGACGCGTTTTAGTGGCACTGAAAAACTAGCCCTTAGTGTTCAGTTTTTGCTGTTATTTACATACATTTTTCCGTTGTTTTACATTTAGTAATGCGAAACCCCTTAGCTCCCACATAAAAATTAAAAAAAAATGTATATGTTGATATAACATTATACTGCTGACTTTGGCGTCTTTTCATGAAGCATGTTATGTTACTTTTCCTGTTAGCCGTTAATTTACAAGCGCCTGTATCTATTTCCACATACACGCTACTTAGGGTCAAATGTTAGACACGAACCTTAGCATTGCTATAAAATTATCAAAATTTGCATTAATGTTAAAACGAAATAAATAACAGAGATTCATAATGCATATTTAGTATCTTAAAAGTGTGCTCATAACTTAACATTCTATAAGTATGAAATATATAGATGAGTTTCTTGCTATAGCAAAGTTTTATTTCACTTCAGTGTGTAATGGCATTTCAATGGAATAACAAGAGAGCGGCAGTAGTTATAATAGAAACATCCTTCGGTAGAACTGAAAATAACGATTTAAAATAAATCATATTTTTCCATTGTAGGAGAGACGACTTAAATAGATCTCTAGCATTACCAAAATATTTATTCCCTTTAAACCGACCTAGACGGAGCTTAGTAGGGCCGCTACAACAACAACATAAGTTGGACGACCTTCTTCGGAAAGGTGCTAAAGATAGTTGAACTCAAACTTTCCCAAATGGGTTATAATATTCTTTATTAAAGCTGGGCATTTGTATAGAAAAATATTGTATTTTGTGCCCGCAGATACCCAACGGAATATGGCGTGTGGTAGAGGCATAGGCATTAAAATCCACGCACAGCGGTAGGTCAGCCCGAGTCAAAACTCCCTGAGGGGTTGTGGGATTTTGAAATGTTGAGATGAGTTCTTTAGGGAATTCTTCGGCAAGTGCGCAGCATGGCCCGGCAAAGCCTTGGAGGCTTTAAATATCAAACTAATCCCGGCCGAGGAAATATCTAAGAAACCCAGGATTTGGCTGCCAAAGATGGCCATGGACAATGACAAGCTAATACGGTACCTGCAACAGCAACACCCTCAGATACCTATAAATTACTGCGAAAGGTCCTCTTGAGGGTACGCTGAGCTCTTCGTACTTTCTGAGGCTTAACGAAGGATGTATTGAGCTAATACGAAAAATGGACAACAAAGTGCCTTTCGGGGTGAGAACGGCCAAACTGAAAATGTTCCGCTCCAATGAGCCAATCCCGGGGCGAAAAGATTTCTGAAGATGCCAATCAGGTGCTGGCAGACACGAAGTTAAGTAATCATGCAAAGAGAGTCGATGAAGGTGGCTCAGGGGAATCCAAGGTGAACTACCTTTAAGTCATTCTGGATCCCAAACTCAACTGGAAGCTAAGCGTTGAAAAGAGTGGGAGAAAGGGAACGGCGTCTCTCTATGCAGCCAAGAGAATGTAAGCAACAGATGGGGTTTGAAACCAAGAAATTTTCACTGGATGTAGACAGTTATAGTCTGACCCATGCTCTCTTATGGGCGCTGCTGACTAGGTCTTACTAAGGATTACGTAGCTTCAAATTCAAAGAATTCAAAAGGTCAGCGGCCGCTGGTAAGGTATATCAATGTACCCACGATAACGCAAATGAATATCTTCCCGGATATTCAAATGATTAGTGAATGACTGCAGGAGAGAGCTGGCCTATATTTCTGATCAATACGAAATTACCCTAATATGGGTCCCGGGACATAGGATCAATTACGGAAACGAGGCAGCGGACGAACTAGCAACGTGCTTCTCCTAACTGAATGTGTCTCACGCGGTGGACACGGGCGCCTCGCTCAGGGAGATCAAAGCACAAATTACTAGAAATTATCACTCGAAGGCCATGCAGTGGTGCAACCGTGCAGGATCGTGTAAGATTATCAGGCAGTTATGGGCGTCCTACGAGCCACTTAAAACCAAGGAATGAGCAAGGAAGATGCCTACAAACTTACTGCAGTGTGCACAGGCCACTAGCGCGTTGGGATACATGCCGAAAGGATTTAATTGTCATTCAATTGTTATTTAAGTCGCAGTTGCGATAACCTTGGAAAGTCATTGCTGCAGATAGTTTCAAAGTGCAGCCGCCTCTCTCTCTGAGACGTACTGAAATTCATTAAAGCCATAAATGGCTGTAGGTTGCACCAATTGTGGAATGAAAATGGCAAACTTGGTAATTGCTTGTCACTAGGGTGACAATCCACTTACTTAGAATAACCACCCAACGAGTCATGAAAAGTTTAAACGAAAAAATTAAAAATAGAAATTTCTAAAGAATAAAAGAGATTGTGAATCTAAATTAAATAAAATTCAGCATCTTTAAGACATCAAAATATTTAACCTCTAAAGATATAACTGCAAAACAAAGTTGACTACTGTTTGCCAGTAAAATGGCGCACTCTATTCACCAGACTAAAATAATATACAAATGCAATAACAGTTGTACCTCAAACCATAATATTATTATTGCTGGCGTGTGTTTTGCAGAGCAGCATGGTTAAATTTGCATATTTATTACTTTAGAGGCATCCACATGTACACCAACGTGCTTATGTATTTCAACTATGAGCGCTGGGAATACTGTTTGTTATTTGTAGATGTGGCAGTATTTGCTCAAAGTTTAGTTCTGCACTATTTTTTTAGCGCAAATATAGCTTTCATATATTTTTTCTTGCAACTATGCAGTTGTTTACGCACTCATACTTTTTCCGCATAGCGCCACGTTGTTTGTTTGACCAAAATTCACTTTTTTATAAACTAAATATTTGTGCTACAATACTAATTTTATGAACATCATAATTGTCTCTACCACTGCTGTTCCCTCGAATACACTTCCGCGCATGCAGTAAGTAGTTAATTTGAAAATTACTATTTCCCCCAGTGTCGGCACTTTAGCAAATCTCCATTGGCCAATAGTGCTCATTTCTTGCAATTTTCATTATAACTATTACCTAAATACTTCTACTTTTTAACTTTCCCTCGTGCTGTGGCGCACTGCAAATGCTCATAGCTGCAGCACGTTTACAACTTGTATAACTTCGTTGGTCATGTACGATGGACGAAAAAAAAAACCGAAAACTACCACAGAGAGTGCAAATATTGCTGGCACGCTACACTCGCTGTCATCGCTGGCAGGAAGCTCCTCCGTGCATGGTCTTCCATGAATGTCTGCATAGTAAGCACATGGGAAATCGCCAGTGGTTGAAAGGATATATATACTACGTGTGGCTTGGAAGTGCATCAAGCTGCTATGATTGAAATTTTCAGTACCTAGCCAAGTAGGCAGCCAAACTGGATAACGGGCTGTGGTTTTAGGCAATAAAATATATGTATATAAAAAAAAAAAAATCGCAATACAGCTTGTGACGCTTAGCTCCTGAGTGAATTAAAATAACTAATTTAGTGCTAGGAGTGCCACTTACTGTCGAAATTCGACAGTTTGTTTTTCTGGTTTTTTGAAACCCTTGGTGAGTTTTCTAAGTTATAAAGTGCAAAATTACCTATCGGAAAATCTGCTGCTTTGTAACTAAAACGTGACAACAATTTTGCATATCTATTTTTGAAGGTCTCTGGAGGACATTGGCAGGACTTGGCATTGACCCGATAACCTCCAATTTGTCGAAAAATTTCGATAATTTGATACACATCGATAATTCAATGAATTTCAAAAAAACTAAAATCCTAAAAATCAACAAAATTCGATAAACAGACTAATTTCGATAGTTTTCGATAAACTTCGATAACTTTGCGTTTCGAGAGCTCGATAAATTTTGATAACTGAAAAATGTCATCAGATCTGCACTATAGGTGCCGCTTTTAAATCGATTAAATCAAAGAGCGATTAATCGAGCTCTTCCAACTCAAATTTTTTGTCGATTTTGCGCAAGGGTATTATAACTTTGTTCACATAACGGTTGTTTGTAACAGGCAAAACGAATCGAGATAGATATAGACAAATGTATACATAAATGATCAGAATGAAAAAAGAAATCCGTCCGGCCGTCTGTCCATCTGTGCACACGATAACTCGAGTAAAAATTGAGATGTCTTAACGAAACTTGGTACGTGTACTTTTTTGGGGCGTAGGACGGCCGGTGTTGAAAATGGGCAAAATCGTTAATCGTTAAAATAGTTATCAGAAAAACGAAAACTGCGAGATTTTAGTAACTACTGAAGCTTATTCACTCAAAATTGACATTTACAAAAATTTTTAGGCGAAAAATAAAAATACATATTGCAAATTTTTGGTAAATGGGCGTAGCCACGCCCACTTATGATTACATGTTTATATCTTGGGAACCGCTTCACCAATTCTTCCCAAACTTGGCACAGTTGTTGGTCCTGACAAAATATACCACACGGCTGAAAATTTCACAAATCGGACAATAGTCACGCCCACATCCCCTATAGTAATTTATAGTAATTTAGATAAATACTAAATTTTCGATAAATCAGTAAATACCGAAGCTAATTTATTCAAAATTTATGTTTCTTATAATTGTTTAGTAAAAAATACGTTTTTGATAAAGTTTTGGAAAATGGGCTTGGCATCGCCCACTTATGACCACATATGTTTATCTCCGTAACCGTTCGATAAATTTGTACCAAACTAGGTACGATTATTGTGCTTGCCACATAAAAGCGAAACGTTGAAAATTATTGAAATCGGACTAAAATTACGACCACTTTTCATAAAACGGTAAATTTAAGGACTCTTATTTACTCAAAATTGATACTAACAACAATCCCCTGAAAAGAAGTAACATTATTTTGGAATTTTGGAAAATTAGTAACATTATTTTGGAATTTCGGAAAATAGGCGCATCGATTATTTTGATTTCGATTCGAATCGATTCAAAAATCGATTTTTTTATTTCGCTATGGCATCTCTAATCTGGACAGTTCCTGCGTCAAATTGAAGAACTGGGCGCTGTAGATGTGCAATAAAGTTCTACTTTATCGAAAAGAGTTGCCACCTTTTACAAAATTTAATTCAAATAATTTGAAAAATTAAATAACTTAGTACAATATTGGTATCAATCCAAATGGGTTTGTAAATGTTTTAGGTTTTCTTGACTACATGTAGTAGGAGGAATTAAATTCAATTTAAATTAAGGGAATTAGATAACTAAAACATATACCACAATATAGGTGTCGGACGAAAGAAGTTTAAGTTTTTATTTTGAAAATAGTTCAAATACGGTTGCTACCTGTTTTATAATTTGAGTTTAATTAAATTTTACGCAAGTTATGTGAAATATCGTTATATGGGAGTCAAACAAAAAATCGTTTAGAGATCTTTGATTTAAACTTTTTTATTTTTTGGATGTTTGGTGGGGCTGCCACCTATTTAAAAAATTAATTTCTAATAAATTCATAAGTTAGTTGAAACATGTATCACAATATGGTTGTTAAACGAAGGAGGTTTTGATAGGTTTAAGATTGATTACATTTTTGAAGATGGTTGCCACCTGTTTAAAAAGTCGAATACAGTTTAATGAGTAACTACGTTTTTACACCAAATTAGATTCAAAGTATGCTGAAATAAAATTAAATATATACATACATACAAACATATGCATTGTTTATGGAAGCTCTGGAAAAATTTACCATATAGCCTGGAAATAATACAGTGTTTTCATGAAGCAATTTTACAGGCAACTGTAGAGGTGATTAGTTGGACCAAAAGTTGGTTGCCCCCTAACTTTATTGGAAGCGATTAGTTGAAAGGCCGTTCACACCGGACGATTGTTGCTTTCAACTAAAAATTGCTGTAAAATCGCCTCATGTGAACACCGTTTAAGGGTGCAATATATTATTTGACTCATCGCATATTAAAAGGTCACGTGACAACATTAACTTTGCAAAAAAAAGGAAAAACTTTACTATACAGTTGAAGAAAGTGAACCAAATGGAGGTTTTTAAAATGTGTTTTTAAGTTTATTTTAAGGTCACTCATAAAGAGCTTGATTTATTTTTCACAAACAAAAAAAAAACAGTTTTCGAGATATAGGCGAAAATTCTGGGCACATTCGGAGTTATTGCCAGTAATCTCGAAAACCGGTCTTTGGGGGAAAATAACTTGCATATGGACATAAGTGTTTATGTATATACGTACATATGTATTGAGGACAATCCATACAAATACGTTCGAGCAACCTACTTTGACGATATTGGAAAGTATTTTGACTTCCCTTCAATACTGCTGGAATCAATTGCCACTTTTGAACCGCTACTGCACCGACTCCTAGGTAAGTAGCTACTCTATTAGTGGTAGTGAACATGGTAGTGCAGAGTCCAAAGTCGGAAGCAGAATCAGGAAAGCAGCAGGAAAAATCTAATAATTTGATTTTCCTACGTATGTTTGGGCCACCCTAATGTATATATAATATTTTCAATAAATTTAATATTTTGCCAAAATGTTTCCATTTCAATTTATGAAAGGAAAATAACAATTGTGTTTATTATAAACATAAATACATACATACTTATCTCATACTTGCGTCAATCTAATTACAATTACGTTAGAAAACATCGACAGCAATTCAATCTGAATTGTTATTTCCAGAAAAATATGCTTTGTTGCGGCTTCGAAATCGTAAAATAAAAATTTATCACAATTGTGGGGTGTCAAAATTCTCTCATCCTTTAATATAATGGCCCAATAATAACAAAATGGTAAACAAATGCAGCTGACGATGCGTAAAAATTTAAAAATGAAAGGCGTAAAAACGTAGAAAGAATATTGCAGAAAATACAGGTAAGATTAAATAGAAAGGGTACCGAAACTTTGTATAAAAAGCCAATGACATGCCTATGCTATGTATATCTATGCATCTATACCTATATGTACATATATCTGCATATATATATATTTTTTTTATGTGTTTTAAGTGGGTTGTCACCAGTTGAAAAGGCAAACTCAAATTATTTAATAAGTTAATGAATTACTAAACGATGGGCGCCAATGGGAATGGGTTCGAAAAGGCTTTGTTCTAAACTGTATGTGGGAGAGTTGCCACCTATTTATAAATTCAAGTTAAATTAATTCTTCATTTTATTGAGATATTTATCACAATGTCAGACGAAAGAAATTTTAGAAGGTTTTAGTTTGAAAGTAATTTAGAAAAGGGTTGCCACCATTTTCGTAAGACGAATAAAATATTTAGAAATATTTAAATAAGAATGCCTAGAAAAATAATTTTATGAAAGCTTTAGTTTGAAAATATTTTTGATTGATTATGTTTGCCAGCTGTTTGAAAATCGAGTTTTGTAAAATTATACACAAGTCAAATAAAAGAGTTTTAAGAAATCTCTAATTTGAATATTTACAGTATTTTGTAGATGTATTTTGTGATGGGTTGCCACCTGCTTATAAAGTTAAATCCAAATTATTTATTACGTTAGATGGAATATTAAAAGATGGCCATCAATCGAATGGGTTTTGAAAAAGCTTCCTTCCACCACCACCTGTTTGAAAAGTCAAATTGAACTTAAATCAAGGGAATTCGGTAATTGAAATTTGCATCGCAATGGCTGACGAAAGATATTTAAGAAGGTTAAATATTTTTGAAGAGCGGTTGCCACCTCTTCAAAAAGTCGTACACACGAGTGTTTTAATAAATTAAAATATGAGTGTCAAGCGAAAGAGCTTTAAAAAATTTTCATATTTTTAAGGTGGCTGAGGAGGGTTCCACATGCTTAAAAAGCCGAATTCAAATTATATAATAAGTTAAATGAATTATTAAAAGATGGATATCAATCGAAACGGGTTTGAAAAGACTTGACAAAAGAAATAATTTTAAACTATATATAGAAGGGTTTCCCCCTGTTTGAAAATTCCAATTCAATTTAATTATTCAGGTAATTGAAATATGTATTGCAATGTCAGGTGAAAGAGGTTTAAAAAGTTCTTAATTTTTAAATACTTTTAAAAAAGGTTGCCACCTGTTTTTAAAGCTGAATTTAGTTCGAATACGGGAAATTTTTTGAAATATTAATATGTAAGTCTTAAGCGAAAGAGTTTTAAGAAAGCTTTAGTTTACAAATCATTATCATTGTGGTAGCCACCTGCTCAAGGGCTGTCCCATACTAAATTGGTTTAGCTTCGATCATTGCATCATAAAGAAATTAATGGTACTCCTAAATTTTTATACGCGAATTGAAGTCCGTTCCAATTATGTGCAGTTTCTTGGCCAAAGGCTTTGGCAATTTAACTCCAGACGCATTAACTAGTGGCTACGTCTTTACTAGGGAAAGTTTATATGTATATGTTTCCGCGAGGAAAGCTGCTTTTTACACATAATCTCTTTAGAAGTTTTCAGAAAGTATTAATAAACACAAATAAATTAAGCAATTCACACTAGTTTATTTAACAATTTTCAGCATTGTTAGAAGTGGTTGGAAAATTAAACACTTGCAATTATTGAAAGATTAAATTGCCTGCGTGTAAACGAACAATAAAGCCACTTTCATTAAATATGTTAATTGCGAAACAATACAGAAGTGTGTTTACACAATGATGCCAGCATTTAAACAAACAATCACATCTACATGCATATGCCCGCATACATGCAGTGTTGCATTTATTGTACGAATTGTGCTCTATTGGTTGTTTACAATGCTCATTAAAATGGCAATGCCACGTTGCTGTTGACACTGCGAATCAAACAAACAGCTGCAATAACCCTTTTATGCAAAATCAACAACAACAATGCAGTGCATATTTAAACAAATTTAATTACCAATTAATGAAGCCAAGAAGGGCAATAACCAAAGCTGATGTAGTGGAAAGTAAGATAATCAGCAAAGAAGGGGCGAAAATTGTCACACATGCACGTGCAGCAGCTTATGAGTAACTATGTACATAAATGCATACTTATGTATATACACGTAAATATAAATAAATAAAAACAACTTTTCAAACGAATCTCGAGATTTCACTTAATTTCAATGTAAACGTTGGTTGACCTCAGCACGCGATGCAATGCTTTTAATTCATACGCCATGCAGTAAGAAATACACGTTGGAACTTTATATCAAATAACCCTTGAAATTTGTATACCAAACAAAAATTATTTAATTAATATTTAAGATGTGGTTGTGGAAGGTTACTGGAAAAAACGAATACTATGTACCTTTTGGTTGTTGCGCGGGCCAGGCGTCGAACCTAAGTTTATTTGAATGGTGATACGGACCTCTAAATAATACGTTAGACTTCAGACTAAACAAACTGAAATGCAAATATCAGATTTTTATTACATATTTTTAGATCAGGGGTTAGCACACTCACACATTCAAGCCTTTCAACGAGTAAATGTATAAACAGAATCAAATGTATGAATAACTCGACTCCAACGCCACCTAGCGAGTTTTGCGGTAGTCTATAATAAAACCATATCTGCAAGGTATAACCTTACTTAAATATATACAGTGGATTTTGATTTAATTCCTAACAACACAAACGGCTATTATTTTATACTAGTGAACCCACATTGCATCAAAATGCTAACATTTAATTAGCTTTCTAAACAGGTAACAACCGTATTGAAATCCTAAAAAAATATTTCAAATTTTTCATCTAAATCCGTCCAGCCTTTTCTGTGTGAGGAGAGGCTTCGCATTGTGTCAGTTTTTCGTTTTATTAAACTTCAAATCACCCTGTGATGCTAGAAAAAATTTCTAACTTCAAAAAATAAAACCTTAATGCACATCTACCGGTACAATTAACTTATTTGGCAACTCATTTTTGAAATTCGACATAATAGCGAGGGTCAGACGAGCTTCACAAAAAATGCCTTCGCGTATTACATAAGTATATACATTTACAATGTCAAATAGATATTACTTATCGAACAAGTGGCAACCCCAATAAAAAATAATTTCAAATTAAAACTCTTGAATGTTTTTCGTTTGACAACCATTTTTTAATATTGCATATAGCTTGTGTATAAGCTAACTGAATTTGACTTTTCAAACAGGTGGCAAACCTTTTTAAAACTATTTACAAGTAAAATCTTAAATCTAATTCATTTGGAATTGTGATACATACTGCCTTATCCTGAGTTTCGCTCGAAAAAAAAAATCAACCGAAAATTTTTATTCCGCCCATAGTAAATAAATGGAAACCAAAAGTGAAAAGTGAACCGGTTCAGGGAAAATGAAACTCATGGTAAGGCTGATTTTAATTAACTGATGAATTAACTTTAATTTTAATTTGTGAGCACGTGGCAACCTTGATTGATATACATCTTTTAATAATTCATTTAACTTATTAAATAACTTTAATTTGACCTTTTAAACCGGTGGCAACGCTCTTCGAGCAATAAAATATTTAAAATGTTCAAATTAATGATTTCTTAAAACTCTTCTGTTTGACACCCATTTTTAGGTTATCATAGCCTGGGTATAATTTAATTAAATTAAACTTTTTAAACAGGTGGCAAGCATCTTCAAAATATTTTCAGACTTCTACCTTTTTAAACCTTTATCGTCTGGCACCCATATGGTGGTACATATATATTTCAGTTACCTAATTCCCATAATTCTAATTAGACTTGATTTGTTTTAAGGTGGCAACCCTTCTACAAAACCATTTTAATTGATATCCATTTTGTACTAATTGATTTAACATTTTAAACAATTTGAACTAAATATTTTTTTTTATTTGGCAACTTATCTACAGCCCAAGCCCTTCAATTTGATACCTCATCTGTGAAAGTCGAACGAACGGTGCCGATCTGATGATCTGAAGAAAAAATCCCTTCGCGTAGTATGTATATATGTAGGTGCACGATCCAGAAAATAAAGGTCGCGCCATTCGCGGACCGCTAACCCTCTCTTCGTCGATTTGACAGCATCCACCCAATCGCTGACGTCATAAAATACTTTTGTTTACATTCACTGTTGCCAACTTGATGCTTTTCGCACCAAATTTAGTGGGTATTCAAACCGCGAAAATTTTTGAGTTTTGTGCTTGGTGCGTTTTTGGTGCTTTTGTTTTTAGTTTGAAGACACCAAATTAGAAAATCTTAAAAAAAATTAAGCAAAATTTATAGCAATCGTAAGTGTGGTAAGCAATTTTACAAAAATTTAAACAAAATCATGGCACAGTGACAATCATAAGTGACAAAGAAATATGTGGCAGCACCTTCAATCATGCCAGAAGAAATCGACCGTTGTGCAAGAAACATTGATTTTTGAATCGGCATCCTTGCAATAAAATTATATATTCATATAAAGTCCATAAAATACACCAATAAAAATTTGGTGCTTTTTCAAATTCAAAACTTGGCAACACTGCCTTTTGGTCGATGCTTCCTCTTTTTCTTGTCGAGTTCGTCTTGCTCTCTCATTCTGGTATTTTTTGACGTCACGGCCAGTTGCTCTCAGCTCGATTGGCGCAATCTTGTATTCTATCATTCTTGATGTAGGTGTATATAAGGAAAATGGACAAGGGGGTAACGTTAAAAAAGAGTGCTTCTTATGTATACAAGCATATCTGAATGTTAAAAACACAACTACGCCTACATATGTACATACATACTAGACTCCTGCGCAATTCCATTTAAACGGCCCAACAAGACATCCGATCGCCGCGCAAATACTTTCCATCCCCTACTTTCATCGTTCGGGTCAATTGTGAGTAAGCATAAACCAGTTTCAGCAAGCGTACGTAAACTACCGATCAATAGCAACACGCGTAGAGTATTTACTTTGCCTTCCGCAACTACTGCGAGTAAAAGGTATTTGACAGAAGAGTACTCTACTGGTAGTACTTGAGTATTTTCGAAGAAAACATACATTTGTGGCAAGAATGATAGAAGAATTTTCTGGATCGCGCATTTGTGGTATTGCAAACGATATCAACTACTAGGCTAACAACCAGAATTGAAATTTAATACGCAAGTACTTACCGTACTACAAGTATACAGAGAGTAGATTTGCTACTCCCTTTTGGCAGCAGCAAATATCTCTCGTACGCGATGAGGGAAAGTAGAGTACGTACTTTGGTGGAGTAATAGCAAA
>NW_016160984.1:5718-44303 GCF_001687245.7 Rhagoletis zephyria | reverse complement strand
AGTACGTCAAGTATTTACTCTCTCAACGCCAAGTAGTGTATGTATGCGGAAAAAAAGTAACAATGTGTTGGGAGTAGAGTACAATGCAAGGAGTACTTATTGAATGAAATGCGGCAAATACAATTGCGCTGGACTCTAATACATACAAACAATTAAAACTATCGCTTAAACAATTAAGGATTTAATTGGTTTCAACTAAAAATTGCATTGAGGCTCGATTCAAGGGTCACCAACAACAATAAGTTTGCATAAACACCATGCAAATGCGATACTACCTAAATAAGTATAAACATACATACATAAATACCTATGTATGCGCACATTAAAAATGAACCAGCAAACATATATTTTTGAAAGCGACACGCACAGCGAGGTTATAAAAATAAATCATATTTATGTTCGCTCATAAAATACCACTCAATAATAAAAAAAAACAAATAGTATATTATGATGTGAATATTATTAAGTGCACTGCTGATAATAACGCCTATACGCCTGCACGCCTGTAGGTAGGTAATGCAATTAATGCGCTGAATGCAGCTCACATCGAAGGTTAATCCTTCTGTTGAAGGTCATGTAGCGTTTCAAATTATTTTATTTTTAACTTGACCCATTTCTCTTTTTTAATAGGTACTAATAAATATTACTCATAAAAGCGAAGCGCAATTTACGAAGGTTAGCATTAAGTATTTAAATTTTATGTTGATTTTTCATTTTTTTAACGATGATGGTTGCCATGCATGCGAGTATATGCATAAATGCTTTATACGAGATAAAATTGAAGAATGATTCGCTTGCCCCATCAATGCATGTCGCAAGATTTTGCAATTTTTTTCTTTTCGTCTTTGCCATAGCCATTTTGTGTATTATTCTGCTTTATTATGCTCAGTTGAAAGTGTAGCTACGCCTGAAAGTGTCATCGTCACCGTTGAAGTTCTTAACAATGACAACGTCATGAAGAAAAAGACATACCTACTGTGTCACAGCAAACAACTTGTACATATTTCCGCCGCACAAAAGTTTCATAAGAAGTCTGTTGTTGAAAGCTCTGCTCGCCTACTTGTGCAACATCTGCATGAAGGTGCCAGTTCAACCGAAGAACATTCAAATATGCATAGGTTCAACACACACACTCCTCCCTCTGATAGTTGAGTGCCACTCCAAGTGAGTGACTGCATGACTCATAGTCGAGTTTTTGTCGCCGCCCGCTGTCTACCATGTCGTTAGTGTGTCAGCGGTGATGCTTAATTTTCGTTACCTCAGCTGGCATTTTGCACATCATCAACGCGAACAAACATCACCACTGCCACTGAAGGTGCCTAAAAATTTTAGAGTATGTACGTATTAGATTGGGCTGCGACAACTTTTGCAGTGGCGGATGATGATGATCGTAATGATGATGCTGATGGTGTTTAATAGGCTCTTTAATCAAATTATAATTAAATTATTAATACTTAAGTGTTCCTGTTATTTTTGTTAGTTAAGAATGTACGAAATCAACTAAGAAAATTCCCCACTTAGGGCCGTTTTCTGGGCTGCAATTTAGTTTGGCATCCCCGGAGTTCGGCATTAAGAAGGGTATGGAACGATAGAGGGAGTTCTCCTGATTGTAAATATATATACTTTTAGCCGCAGCAGACTTATAGTTTTTAAGTTATTTGTTGTTAAAGTTAGTAAATTGAACTAACCTCTCGACGCTATTTCACACAATAAACACTTTATTTATGTACACACTTCGGCAAAATAGTTGCATTAAAAGCCCGCACAATGAAATGTAAACATATTTTTTAAATTTATAATGTATTTTTACTAAATTAAGTAAGTTTTAACAATTATCACGCACTTATATATGTATACGCACATTGTGAATACAGAACTGTTGATTCAACCATGGTTTCACACTGACATTAGAAGGGTGCTGCCACATCTAACAAAATAACACCACACATCTAATAAATAAATATGTTTTTTTAAACCATATTTTAAAAAGTGAAAATTTTTTATAAAAAATCGCGCGATTTTTTATTAAAAATTTTCGCCTGCGGCGCTTTTTCCATAAAAATCAATACTTCGATAAATAATGAAAATTTTTTATAAAAAATCGCGCGATTTTTTATTAAAAATTTTCGCCTGCGGCGCTTGTCATTTTTTTTTTTATATATTGGGGGTGTTTAACCCCATACCCTCCTTTACTACTAATTCAACGCTGAACAGGAAAACGGGTACGATAAAAACTATTACCTTTTATTGTTATTTTGTTAGATGTGGCAGCACCCTTCTAATGTCAGTGTGAAACTATGGTTGAATCAACAGTTCTGTATTCACAATGTGCGTATACATATATAAGTGCGTGATAATTGTTAAAACTTACTTAATTTAATAAAAATACATCATAAATTTAAAAAATATGTTTACATTTCATTGTGCGGGCTTTTAATGCAACTATTTTGCCGAAGTGTGTTCATAAATAAAGTGTTTGTTGTGTGAAATAGCGCCGAGAGGTTAGTTCAATTTACTAACTTTAACAACAAATAACTTAAAAACTATAAGTCTGCTGCGGCTAAAAGTATATATATTTGGATTCAGGAGAACGCCCCCTACCCCCCTATAGCCACCTTTTTTTTGTACGCGGGGGATGCCAAACTAAAATTTTCCCGTTTTCTGAAGTAACCTTTAACTTTAATGCTCACTTTATATTTAAAGGTTGGGTTAAAAATAAAGCTATGTCCAAAGTTAAGCATTTTTATACCCGAGCGCACTTGTGCACAAGGGTATATTAATTTTGTTCACATAACGGTTGTTTGTAACAGCCAAAACGAATCGAGATAGATATAGACAAATGTATACATAAATGATCAGGATGAAAAAAGAAATCGATTAAGCCATGTCTGTCTGTCCGTCCGTCTGTCCGTCCGTCCGTGTACACGATAACTCGAGCAAAATTTGAGATATCTCAACGAATTTTGGTATGTATGGCGAAATCGGACTTTAACCACGCCCACTTCCCATATAACGGTAATTTCCAGAAATACTAAAACTGTGATATTTTAGTAACTACAGAAGATAATTCACTCAAAATTGATATTTACAAAAATTTTTAGACGAAAAAAAGAATATTATAAATTTTTGGAAAATGGGCGTAGCCACGCCCACTTATGGTTACATGTGTATATCTTGGTAACCGCTGCACCAATTTCTTCCAAACTTGGCACAGTTGTTGGCCTTGGTACAGCATAAAAAATCGCCGAAACTTTTTAAAATCGGACAAGAACCACGCCCACATCCCATATAACGGTAATTCAGAGAAATACAAAATCTTCGATAAATCAGTAAATATTGAAGCTAATTTATTCAAAATTGATGCTTGGAACAATTTTTTACCAAGAAATACGCTTATGGTAAAATTTTGGAAAATGGGCGTGGCACCGCCCACTTATGATCATATATAAGTATATCGGTAACCGTTCTACCAATTTGTACCAAACTGGGTGTGGTTATTGTGCTTGCCACATATAAGAAAAACGTTGAAAATTATTGAAATCGGAATCGGACTAAAATAACGGCTCATATAACGGTAAATTTCAGAAATGCTTGAAACTTCAATATTTCGAAATTGAAGGACGCTAATTTACTCAAAATTGATACACCCCGGCTTACCATCTAGCGGAAGGTTTCGGAAAGGTAAAAAAACATATATTTAATACTTGCGCCGGGTATTTAATGTTCGGCTCCGCCCGAACTTAGACTTTCTTACTTGTTATTATAGAAGTTTTACGTATGCTTGTTTCTTGGTTGTAAACCAATGCAATCTTTAAATATAAAGTGAGCTTTAAAGTTACAGGTAACTTGAGAAAACGGCCGTTAGCGTTATGTGAATTGGTTAGTTACTTTTGAAATGACAGAAAAAAAAACGCCGTGACACGCAAACTTAATTTTTGGGCATAGATTAGGGATCAGGTCATTCTCGCAAGACATTTTAATTTTTATAAAAAATAATTCAAACTTTAACGAGGAAAAAATTTAAAAACAACATTCTTTATAATTTTTTTATTTGCATTAAGCTACTAACGATGAAAAAATAAACCACGTTTGAATCTATGCATAAAACAAAATTGTGACAGGCCCATTTCTGTACATTATATACATATATATTCAAGAAAAACTAGTACGGGCAGTATTTTTGGAGCAATAGAAGCCAAATCAACAATTTTTATAATTTTTGTCTGTCTATCTGCGCATCGCTCGAAAACGAATGCAGTTTCCACCCATGCATTGCCACATGAGTTGCCACCTGTTTGAAGACTGCAGATTAAGTAAATTGATCAGATAAAGTAAACATTGCAATATGGCTGTCAAAAGAAAGAAGTTTAAAACGGCTTACAGCTGTAAATATTTTTGTGGAGGTTGCCACATATTTGAAAATTTTAATTTATTTTAATTGATAAGAAAATTTAAATATTGCAATATGGGTATCAAACTGAAGAGGTTTAGAAAAGTTTACTGCCGGAATAATTTTTGAAGGTTGCCGTAGACGTTTTTAGGTCCTATAGTCTTCCTTACTGGTCCCATCTATTGCATTACTTAGGTTCTGTTGGTGTCTATCTTTCCTTTCACGAGAACATGAACCAGCGATTTCGGACATTCGCAGTGCTACTCACAAATCGTAATGGTTAGATTACCATTAATTTGACCGCACTTTTTTGGCCTGGTACCTGATGAAACAAGACTCTCTTAGATCGCATATGGTCTGCCAATCTGTATCGCTGCGTATGCAGATGATTTTGCCTTCGTCGGCTTGAAATCCAAGGACTTCACCACAGCACTTTCCAGCTAAGAAAAAGAAGCCAAAGAGGTCCGTGTAGCCGTGAGTGAGGACAATACAAAGTACTTCCTGGCAACGCATAAAAAGTCTTCGGGTATTCTGACGCTCGTCACTGTTGTTATATGTACTTTTGAGGTGGTGGAGTACGTTTTCTACCTAGGATAATAATGCTTACCAATATGTGTTACTTTGGGCTCGGAAGGCAATTGAAAAGCAGAGCCCTCTCTAGATGAACAAAGTCATGCTCTTTTTTCACCATACCTGTCCTTTTATATGGCATAGAAAATTTGACAATCACTAACAAAATAAGAATGTGTTGGTTGCTTTCTAGAGAACTGTCCTACGCAGGATCTCTAGCCCTATTCGTGTGGGCGACGGGAACCGAAGAAGATGGAATGACGAACAGTACGAGCTTTTTAACGATATGGATATAACTAAGCGCATAAAAATACAACGATTGCACTGGCTTAGAAATGTTTTACGCATGGATGACGAGACTCCAATGAAAAGACCTTCGACTCGGCACCCATGAGCATACAACGAGATCAAAGGCCTCAACTAACAAAAGGCCGAAGGGCAAAATGATCTCTCTGCACTCTAACGCAAGACTCAAATCCGCAAAGTAGAGCGGGAACAGGACAAATTTTTTCGGTCTGTGCCAAACCAGAGAAGAAGCAACTACATTGTGTCCATCAACATCTATGCTCTGTAACCATTATAACCCGTCGAGTGGGATTCAAATCCCCCGTTCTGACTGCTATTGACGCTCCGCCGAAACACAACGCTCCCCAGTTCCGGACCCACCGCTTTTCGAGTGCCCAGTGGTTGTATGAATCCACCGGAAACTCCGAGAGCTTACCATGGCATAAATAATTGCGAGTAGGAGTATATTCCTTTGGAGTCTGTTTGAAAGTTTGCTACGAGGAGAAGCTCGGTGAAAGTTTTGTATACAAACGGCAACGGTTTTTCAATCGGTAAACTTTGCAATACAGAAAGTGGCAGACCGGATAATTAGCTAAAGGTGGCGTTGACATAAAATCAGGACCTGCAGTGACAGCTAGGCTGCTCTTAAAGCCTTGAAAATCGTTCACACCTCCAAGAATATAAGTTGAGGCTGAGTTCCGTTATAAAGTGGATTGAGCTTGAGCTTGTGTGGTTTCGATTACAGTACGATGTTCAAAGCAACGAAGTGGCTGATGAATTGGCGAACTGCAGTTCATAGGAGCATCCAATTTGACCGGAGTCAATTTTAGGGCTCAGCATAGCGGGAACGATCGGGTACATCAAAGTTCTGATAAATAAAACTAACGAGGGTCGTTGGTGTGGTATTTACATCTGCAAAACAACCAAGTGTTTCCTGAAAAGGACTGCCAATCCATGGTGACGACATATGGTCACCATAGGCATCATCGTCGAACCACTATGCGTATCTTGTTTTGACGGATGATGATAATACAGAAAATTTTCTCTGCCGCTATCTGGCCTTTTCCAGACTTATATGTTACATTTTTGGGTCGGATTTATCGAAAATGGACATAATACATTATCTTCCCCTCAAAAAACTACTAATATTTATAAAGGAGTCTGGTAACTTTGGAGAGGATCAATGAATTCCAATCACACTTATATATCCCTTTCCTCTAAAATCTGTCACTGGGCCTTGATTACATTGGGCAGTACTGCCTAAGTGCTTCGAAAAAATTTTTGGTTTTTACGGCCATCCACAATTCTATTTCATGCCATAGGGGTATGTTCTTAAAAGTCTCTGTTAAGTCATGGAATGCTAGTAGACTGCCTTCTTTAATATGGTCTCTCAAGAGCCGTTTTCGGAGTACTACGTACCTCTAAACTGCGCGATATGTGTAGAAGTCTTGGGCTGATATAGAGGCTAAATCAACCTCTTATTGGCCTTAAGTGTGGGAGACGCTACCTGCCTTTAGAAATACCATTTCCATTTCCATTTTACGGCCATCCACAATTCTATTTCATTCCATAGGGGTATGTTCTTAAAAGTCTCTGTTAAGTCATGGAATGCTAGTAGACTGCCTTCTTTAATATGGTCTCTCAAGAGCCGTTTTCGGAGATCTACGTACCTCTAAACTGCGCGATATGTGTAGAAATCTTGGGCTGATATAGAAGCTAAATCAACCTCTTATTGGCCTTAAGTGTGGGAGACGCTACCTGCCTTTAGAAACACCATTTCAACATTCTTCCACAATATTGGCAAATATCAAAGCTTCAGACTGGTGCCATCACCTTAATACATTCCAATCCGTAATATAGGGTGGAACGTAGGATAAATTCGCTTGTATCAGCATGCTGTCGTCCCCCAGAGCATGATCAAATTAGGCTTTTTTCTACGCAAGTATGTGTGGATGTAAGGATTTACCTTCATGGGAATCAGGTGAGTTCTATGTGGCTTAGAATTTCATTGCACTTAAATCGGTTTGTATTTCAAAAATTTAAAATGTCCCACTCATCTGTTAGACAAAAGCATGCGCTTACTTTCCCCTTTTACCACGCTTTTTTTTTTCTTGTACATTTATTTTACGTTATCGCATAATCCGATTTACATAATTGCATTGAAATCACTTTGTAAATATAATATGCATATAATTTTACCTTACCTCATGCAGAGCGTCAGTGACTTCTTAATATCAGCAGGGAAGAAATTAATGCAAGTATAAATTCCTGAGAAGCAAAGCAGTGCAACAAACAACAAAAAACAAAAATGACAAGGCATGAGAAGAAAAATGGAAGTAAATAAAAATGAAAATATTGAAACCGTTCAATGGCATCGTCACATTAATATGCAAGTGAGTGATGCGATTTTGTGCAGGGGCATGGCGGCGACAAACAATGGCGCAGAAGCGGATTACAAGCAGCCAAGGAAGCGCCGAAGAGCTAGGATATTGAGGCACTAAAAGGAGTGAAGGTAAATCAGCGACCAGAAAAAGAAATGGAATGTCAGCAGCTATAAAATAAATCAGCACTATAAATAATAACAACAAAAATAAAAGCGGTAGCACTTTTTCAAGTAGAGCACCCCTTTTGCATTTTCACTTATTCCACGTTTTCTGCCAATTCTTTAGCAATATTCGGAACATACAGTATGCACATAAATACCGAACACGTGCCGCATGCCGTATGCAAATCAGCAAACAAGCACTCTTGTTCAGTCGACAGTGTACAGGTGTAGCCGTTAAAGCAGATAAGAAGCCATGAAGCGTATTATCCAACAGGATTACGCATTGGACTCTCAGCGTAAGCTGAACAAACGTGTCTGCGCTTAAACTTGCTATGCGTGCGAATGTAATTGAGGCTCTGCAGGTATTTGGAAAATGAAAAAAGTGCTTCGCCGTTCGCACTTTAAATCTATTTCACCATGCCTTTACAGTTAGCCTTAACAGACAGCCACAGCGATTTTCTGTGGCAGCTTAAGTGTTGCGTGTTTGTTTGTCTATGCTTTCTCTTTTATCTTTGTTGTCCTCTATGATTTTTCCATTTACTTTTATTTTCATAACACAGACTACAATTTATTTTCATAGCACAATTCTTCGATTTCATACCTGATTGCAGAGATTAGTGCGCCACCGAAATGGCTCCTAGGAGCTTCTTCTCTGCCCACTTTCCCTCAAAGGAGGATTGGACCGGGCGGAACTTCTCGAGGAGCACTGGGGCATTGAGATTAGCCGAATTCGTAAACACGTAATCGGCTCGGAGCGTTTTATCGGTTAAGTATTGGGTACCGTTCAGAATCTTCTAATTGTCCAAGTGCTCCCCGATTACACTCGGCTGCCACCTAACCTAGCCTTCATAGGTTACTAGCAGATATCAGAAGCAGTCACCTAAGTATATCCAATAGCACATCCCCCGATGCTTACCAGCATGCTCTCCGTTTCCGCCACCAGTTACCAGCACACTCACCGCTGTCACAAATAACCGGCTGATACACCAGTGCACCAACTGGTCGTCCACCAATACTGACACCAACCACTCACCTTCTCATTCTTCACTACCGCCAATATCATTTCTTCTGTCAGCGCTCTCATAACCCTATAGTCTCCTTTGGTATGTCAGGCCGCCGATAGCTAGCGCAGATCTAATAAAGTGCGCAACTTTATCATCACACGACCTAACCGTAATCATCTCTAAGGACACATCGGATGTTTTTGTACATACCGACTGACGTCTTCATTGACGATCATCTATTCCGGATGGTGGTCAATTACATAGCTGCTTTTTTCGTCCTATTGTGACGCTCGGCGGAAATCCGCCTGATTTTCGTGCTGAAGTGGTTGCACTAGTGAAAGAGCCTCATATATTTACCAGGTTGATCTGAGTGATCTCCACATTAAGAGGTTTGTCAACTCTTCAACTAGTATGAGGGGAAAAAGTGGGAATAGCACCTTAAGACCTGTAACTTTACCTTAGATGTGAGTAAGCTTTGGTCAACCGTGATGTTTCTATACGGCTTCCACGAAGCGCGATAACATACCCGAAGAAATACGTTAAGTCTTTAGTCCACAGTTCCTACTGCATGAAAATTCGAAAGGTTATCTCTGACGACTTTCTCATCTTCTACACATTACATGATGCTAAGGAAACAGTACCTGACCGATGACTACCGTCGCGACGTGAGCAACCGAATAGGTGGGAAGGGCTGAAAGCCACACTTCCTAAGAAGTCATCCAGTAGACTCACGATTGACGGCACGCTTTTACAGACACGTCATTAACGCCATTCTCCAAGAGACTATTACCCACCGTTTGTTCAGGTCGCTATTTGAAATACAACCTGAACATGCATCATTGCTGCTTGAACTCCTGCTCATCAAGGTTTCTGTTTTTAAACTCTATAATGCTGGTCTTTAAATTTATAATAATAAAATCTCTTACTTATAATTAGATTATTTCTCTCTGATTTTAAGCATGCTGCTGAGTTAAATATAGATACATTTTTATATTAATTTTAAATATTAATGCAATATGGAATTAATTTGCAAATGCAAATAACTGTGTTTTCTTTTGACAACACCAAACTTTATACACGAGAAAGTGAATCAACTAACCGCAGCTTGTAAATATTTATTTGCTCAGCTTTTTATACAAATAATTTTAGTGGAATTTGTATTTTTGCATTACTAACGTATAAAATATTAAAAATGTTTTCAATTCAATGAAACTGGCATAAAAAATTTTTGGAAAACACTATCTCAAAAATGTTCATTAAGATCATAAATGTTGATATTAAAATATGAAACTACAAAGCATATTTCAAAGCCCAAAAGATAATTCGAAATTACATTAATACGAGTAGCTTTCAGCACAAAAGGCATATTTTTCTAAGTGCTTTCAATGAATAAGCTTCACAAAAATAAATTCCTTAAGTAAAAGAAGTATATAAAAAGAACAAAATTATTAAGTAATAAAAAATTCCAAATGTGCAAAAGTTAAGCACTACAAAAAAATGCATTTGATCAGCCAATAAAGTAAAATCCACGGCGGCCAAGCAACATTGTTTTCTAGTGCAATTTGCCACGCAGAAAAAGTTGCAAAATAATATATGAAAGTTTCTGACTTTTCGCTGTCAAAATTTTTCATGCAGCAGAGTTTTTGTTAGTTTTTCTTTCCTCTTTGCTTAAAACTTTTTCATAGTTTTCCAATTGCAAATGCAGCTAGCCAATTCAAAGTGATTGAAGCGTTAAGTACTTATTATGTTAGCAGTCAATTAGTACGGCATGCTGTAACTCAGCAATTTATTTGTATTTTTTTTTTGTGCGTACGTTTTTTTTGCGTTTATTCTATTGATAAATATGCTTTGATTTGTAAAATTTTATTTCAGTTTATGCTCCTACTAACGCATTTCGGCAGTGGAGAGATAGTGAGCGCTTTGCAACCTACTTACCTGCAGCATTGAGTTGCGTGTTGATTTTGTATGCATGTCAGTTATAACGGTGGGAGTTTGGGTTTTAGTGGGTAGCCCAACACGCTTCGGTGGGAGTCCCACACTCGGGGAAGGTAGTATAGAGACTAGCGCCCCCGGCCAGTGCATAAAGCATTTCCCTCTCCTACGAAAAAAAAAAAAAAAAAAAAAAAAAAAAAAAAATAATGAATTGAAAAATTCTAATTTCGCTGTTAAAAATTTTTGCGCACGACTATTTTGCATCAATTTGTTTTTCAGCGAAACTGAATAGATAAAATAATTCAAGCGCAGAAAATATACGAAAATGTAGAGAAGTACGATGTTTTCATAATTTGATACGAGGGTCACTAAATAAGGCCATAGAATACGGAACATTATAGCAAAGTACCTGGCTTCTTCGCAATAAGGGGCCATATGTGTGGCAAGAGTTTTGCACAAATGGGGGAAAAATAGCGAAAAGACAAATGGTCTTTCACCAAGACAACGCGAGCTCTCACATACCACAACCAAAATTTTAAGCACTTCAAACATCGAATTGGTGAGTCATACGCCATACAGACCTGACCTGACAACGAATGGTTTTATTTTGTTCTCGTACTTCAAGAATAAACTTCACCGACAATGATTTTGATCTCCAGCAGAAGTTGTAAAGCGTCCGAAACCACGGTTTTTTAGGTACCTACTTCATTGCGGGAAAAATGCTTCTCCAATCAGTTTTAACGAATTCCTCGCAGATATCAGTTCGTATTACCCGGTAATATATTTAGATTTCTTATGTGGCCAAATCATGGATAAGTTGCGTCCATGAAGAAGGAAATTAAGTGCGACTTTCAGAGACATCATCGGTTTGTTATTAAGCGTTGGCTGCGATAGAGCGATCCCATAAGAAATGATGGGTTTTTTACTGTAGTTACCAAGTATAGTTTGATTTCCCATCTGGGGTATGTGCAGTCATTTAGAGAAGAGTTTTTTCTCTAGAAGCAGTCTTATGAATTCCAGCAATTAGTGATCCACTTTTACTTGAATTGAGAAGCAAGCGACGACCTCTCAAAGGATTTTAATGAAAGTTACCTCTATGCTAAGACACTTAATTTAATAGACAAAATTACTAAAAGACTTTGTATTCTCAAAAATTTTCAAAGAGCCCTGTATGCATGGATTTTCGTTCAGACACAATGGCCTGCACGGTGAGAACTCTTTCACATTTTTACCGAACTTGCTATCGATACTGTTATCGATAATTTATAGATTTTTTCTATCGATTATTTATCGATTTTGTTATCGATTATTAAACGATTATAATCGATTTTGTTATCCATATTTTTATCGATTTTCTATGCGGTTTTTTTTATCGATTTTGTTATCGACATTTTTATCGATTTTGTTATAAATAGAAAAAAATATATATATAACCTTAAGCAAAAGCAGATGTACATATGTACATTGGTTATGAGACAAAATATATATGTAACGTAAGTTTCACTTCTCCAGTGTGGCCCAGGCGCACTTACTTTTTTTGGTTTTCTTGAGAGCTGCAGCCCTTTAACATGGAAAATGTTACTCATACGCCATGTAGCAGTAGGTGTTTCTTACAAAAAAATAACTGAAAATTTTCATTTATTTTTTATTATTATTAATTATCGTAAACAGTTTTATTTTTGTTTTTCAAAAGAATAGGCCATAATACAAATGAACGAAATTTACAAAAAAATCTGTTATTTTTCCCCCTGTTAAAGTTTGACTTTTTTTCATAAATGAAATTTATTGTGGTGAGTCCTTGTAGTATATATTATCTAACAAAAAGGAAGAGTCTCAAGATAAAAATCTGAAGCTACACAAATTGTCAAATTATGAAAGTTCGTGATATAATTATAAATACGTATTATGGCCTTGAATAATTTGTGAAACAACACATCTCACAATCAACTCCAAACTTGGATCCCCGTTCATTTGCGTACGTCAATTATAGTAAATAGTAAATATCACATAAGAATTTTAATTAATTTTAGACATGCTCTTTTCAGCAGTATGGTTTTCTTTAGCAAATAACGGGGAAGGCCAAATTTATATAAAGGCCCAATTCGGTTTTCTGGTAAACAAGTTCAATTATTTTTAAGTAACTTCTTTGTTACACTCCAACACTCAAACTCGTCGTGTTACTTTCTATTCATATTCGCTTGCTTTGATTGCATTAGAATTGCTTGCGGATTCCAGCACAAATCTCTGTTGCTTTGGCTACAATTTTTACAGTTTATTTATATTTATACGTATGTATATATTTTCATATTATTTTCATAAGCTGCTCTATCTTTATAGTTTTGTTTTTACTGCCTAAATCAGTGATTGCCAAAGTGGTCCAGGTGGACCCTCAGGGATCTACGGCACACTAGACAGGCGTTTACGTTGGCGTGAAAAAATATGGGGGTCCACGGGTTGTAAGTGGGGGTCCACGAAAATATATCTGGGTTCTATAGTAAAGAACCAAAATGGTTGCCTGATAGCCTCTTTATTTAACTTTACGTTTTTTTTTGTGGTGTTTACTGCTCTTCACGCACTACTGCACTTACCGTCACTTTGTGCCTTCATACGTGGGGAAGCCTTAAAGGCCACCTGCAGACTAAAAAGAAACGGATGTTGATATAACACTAAGTGAGGCGATGCGGAAATTACCGGCGGCAGATATTTGAGCACTTGTGTCTTTTCAATGCTTCACGATAGTAGGTACGCCACTATTACCTTTGTTGAAGAGATTATAGAGAGAGAGAATTCCCTTAGGGGGAATGCTGGTTTGATTCCAGCACTGAGCCCGCACTCGTACATTGTCGAATCTTCACTGATGGCACCAAAACTGACTCAGAGTCAGAGTCTGGAGTATTTTTCGAAGTTAATGGGGATAAGATTCAATTTTTCTCTTGGGGAATATGATTCGCCTTTCCAGGCTGAGGTTTTGGCAATCTCCAAAGCCATAGACTACGTGGTGGAAAATAGGTGGATGGTTAGGAGTTTACATGTCTACAGGTACGACCATGCTGCACTTAAGGCATTGCCCAGCCCTCTATCTAAGTACTTCCAAACTCGTTCGGCAATGCCAGTCTCGGCTCTGGGTGCCAAGCAACTCGGGAGTTCCTGAAAATGAGACATGTGACACTTTGGCCACAGTTGGCTGGGACCAGGCATTCCTCAATCCGCAACCAGTTATAGCTCTCCCCTCTTCGACCATCGAAGCCACCATCACAAACTGGGTGGATACTTCGCTCAGCAATGACTGGGAGCCATCGAGTGGATGTAGGTGGGCAAAACTCATGTTTCCTTCAATCTCAGAAGGTCTTCTAGTTTTTTCCTCTCACTGAGAAGACGAGACTGCTGACTTCTCACTTCACGTGGCACAAACACCTGACTGTGATAGGCGTAAATGACAACTCCATTTGCCCATCCTGCTTTGAAGCCGATGAGACGGTGGAACACTTCTTGAGCTTCTTGCTTTATTGTTTGTTTATCATCGATTTATCTGGATTCGGTCTTTCCTTTTTAGTAAGTTTCTGAATTTAAATTCTGACGTAAAAAGCTTTGCAGTTTTGTTGTTTCAAGTTTTGTGTTTTAAAAATGCGATTCAGGAATATTTGTTGCCTAGCTTTAAAACTCGGAGCGATAAAAATAAAAATGATGCAATCAACACAAATAAACTATTTGACAAATACATCACATGCAAACTCATGAGTGAGCCGAACATGTGAGGAGTTTGTATAGTGATCTTAAAAATATAACTCCTCAGAGCTCTCTCCTCTTTCATGGCTTTACGAGCTCTGTTTTTTAAAACTTGCAAGTATGTAATCACATTATTTTAATAAATAGAACACAAGAAAATATTTTAACTTTATTTTTGCTACTCCGAATTTATGTAATTTTGGAACTCACCCGCGATACAAAATTACAATGAGCTTTGGGAATATGTTAGAAATGAGCATCAGGGGGTCCACCGAAACCAGGGGGGCTACTGCGTAATGCGATGCGATAGGCAAACACGTCGTAAGTAATACGCTGTGGCCCCCCAGTAAAGTTCTGAACGGGATCTACGAGAAAAATAAGTTTGGGAACCTCTGGCCTAAATAATCAAGTTTCATATGTCAACTGCCAAGTGTATTAAGTTTTGTGTATTTTGACTTACAGAAGCACAAATATCCCGCAGCGAAATTTTGCCGCACAAAACTAAAAGTAAACATCTACTTATACATACATATAAACTTATACCCAAGCATGTGTGCCCGTGCATTTGCCTCGTGTGTGGGCATGTGAAGCGTGTGAAATGTGTCATCTAAGTTTTATAGGTCATGGCCATTTCGCGATGCACACACAAATCCGACATTAAATTCCTGATGAGCCACACTTTTCTTAAGGAAACTTTATTCCCCAAAACGCTAGCCGAATAAAAGGTTGTTAAGGAAATTGTTGCTTCAAAAAGAAACCATATGTAAACATAGGGGAAAAAGATGTTAAAAGTATTTTAGTGCTTAGTTGTATAAGTTAATATGTAGAAATTTGGTTGAAGAATAATAGCGAACTATAAAATTGCCTTTTCCAATTCTAAAAGCATTTATGGTTGTAAGGATAGGAGGGCGACATTGAGAAAAGGATTTTAGCCCCATAGTAGATGCATCTACATAGTTTCCCCCCCGCCCCTAGGTTGGATTAAGGTCTTTTATTCAAATAACACTTTAAAACAAAAACGAGTTCCAGGAACGGAATTTAGGGGTGGTGTGAAAGTGCAGCAGTTTTATGTATTTAAAATACGACGGAACCATTCCATTTGAATATTTTAACTTTCTAACTCCACAGTGAGTGGGCCTTTTTAAAGAAATGTAAAAACTTTACATAAAACAAGGATATAACGGGTTAACCCTTCATTCAGCTATTAGTCACCAGGGTGGTTTTCGACGATACTTTTTCAAAAATTACCATATTTTAATTAAGTTAGGACTAGACCCCAATTGACTTTATTACGACTTCGTTTAGGCTTATTTTCCACTGTGTTTTTGTCTTAGCTTCAACTAAAAAAAAACATAAATAAACAAAAGTTCATATCTTATTCGTTTTTGATGTATTAGTCACCCCGGTGACTACATGTGATTGGACGTAATATTCACAAAAACACTTTCCCATAAAAATTTCTAATTCTCTTTTTAATTAGCCTTAAATAAAATAAAAATTATATTTTTAGCGGCGATAATTATTTATATTTACCCAAGTTTGCAAAAACAAAAGTTTTAATAAGCGTTTTGTAGTTATTTATTACTTAACCGAGTTTGCGAAAACAAAGTTTTGATAGATAAGCGTTTTGTTGTTAAGCGGTGGCGTTTCTCGAAGGTTCTAGGGCCCGCTTTTGAAAAAAGGCGCTCACAAGGCACCAAAGACCAACTAAATGACAGTACTTTCTCGAAAGTCCATAAAGTTTTGGGTAAACAGTTTTCATTTCTTTCCAAGCGTCGATGATATTCCGTTCTAGTTCTTGGG
Organism: Rhagoletis zephyria; assembly: GCF_001687245.7. Lineage (NCBI taxonomy): Eukaryota > Metazoa > Arthropoda > Insecta > Diptera > Tephritidae > Rhagoletis > Rhagoletis zephyria. The sequence continues at coordinate 28,048 of NW_016160984.1, read as the reverse complement.
GTTAACGATTTAATTAAAAACTAATTTCTTTTTGTGGGTGAGCCAAATCATCTTTTTTTTTTGCTTCGTTTATGTAGAAGAGAATTATGGCCCCTATATCTTGAAAATATTTTTACGATTGCTTACAATTAATCGATTAATGAAATACAAACTACGATACAATGAAATCGTAAATTGGACAAAAATAATCGATTAATTTAATCAAATGATTAATCGGTGTCATACCTAATCGGTACCCACGCACGCTAAGAGCGATTTGGGTTTCGCCTGTTTTATTTGATATTTATGAACGTCCATCATTAGACAATGACTTTTTGGATTATATGATTATATTCATATAGTTCCCGGGGTGACTAACAGTGTAACGACCGACTCAAAATTCTTGGCTGAAACGAGGATTAAGATGTTCTACAAAAATATTTACCAATATTGCTTTCATAAGTGTTTGAACACACCAAAACTCCAAATTTTTCTTAACACCAGCAGGACGGAAAAATCGATATACCTTGAAAGACGGACAGGGGTCATTTGACCCAACTCTTTTGAATGTAATTTTAGTTACAAAAAAAAATTATAATTAGAAAGTAAAAATTGTTTTTTCATTGGAAAAGATTTCCATTTTCATTTTTATATTCTTACACCCAAATTCATAAAAAATAAAGAAGGCTTTAACTGCTTTATAAATCGAAAATTTTTATGAAAATGTCACTTTATAGAGCTCTACAAATAAATTTTATTTTTTATGAATAAGGCCATAATTTTAGTTAAAAAAAACACTGTTATAAAAATATGGTCATTGCTTGGAAAATCGACATATGTACTTTGAAAGACGGACAGGGGTAATTTAACCCATCATTTATTTAGGACGCAAAATCTTATACTTTTAAATAAAAAACTGTATATTTATATTAAAAATTAAATAAAACTAAAATCTTCATTTTTATTTTCAAATTTTTATTAACAAAAAAACTTAAAATAAATTTTTGCCAATAGGGTCAAATGGCCCCTATTCGTCTTTTCATATAGACGCGCAAATGCCTCGTAACCATGTAAACTTCGTAAACCTACTTAACCCTTCGTCAGGCGCAATGTGCCTAACTGGCACACTTTTAAAAACACATAATAAACACACAATCACATTGTTTATACATTTGGGGAATACTGGCGCGGCATTTTCATAAAAATCCATTCATTTGACACAAATTTAGCAGCTCCTAAAAATCTTAAAATGCAAAATAGTTTAGAAAAAATGCAAACATTTCGTAAAAACTCAAATCTGGGACATGTAAATAATTGCTAATTTTAGATGAATAATAAAATTTAAAAAAAAGTTATGTAAAACTAATACTAAAAATGCTTACATTAATGAATGTGCCGAGTTTGGGCACAATGAGCTTCTCACATCAAATTGTTTCAATATATAGCAAAGTACAAAATTAACCCTTAAGGACATTTTCAGTTTAGCCTTATTGCTGCCATTTAAGATAAGCTTTGAGCACTGGTGTGTTCAGAGACTTATAGTAGAATTTAATGGCTACTGTTTTGTATATTTTTATCCTTTTCTAGAAAAAGGTCGAAAAAGGTCCACAAATTCTAAAGCAATTTGATATCTAAATTGTAAGGATCGCATAGTTTCCTACGCCCATTTCCAATAAGTGTGTGCAAAAACGGGGCAAACAATTTTTCGATTGTCACTAACACATACATGCCAGAACTGTGGCGAATGCAGATGACATAACATACGATTTTGAGTTTTATCCTTGATTTTAAAGAAGGTGTTGAGATTTTGTTGGCGACCTTGAAAATGATTTTCACGCACCGCTTGCTCTTGCCTATATTCCACCACTCTCAACTGAGACCTCTCGTTTCTTACCATTGAACGTAGAAACAATCATTTCGTCCCCTCAATATAACAATAGCGTACGTGCTCATACGCCATTATTTTTTTATTGCATATTTAGAATCTCCATCATTGATTCTATGTCTGGTCAAAATTTCGTCAAATTCCACTTCCACAAAGTGGGTCAAAATGTCATTGGAAAAAATGGTGTATAATTTCTTGTTCAAAAATTTCCTTCAAACAAAAAAAAAACAAAAACTTTAAACTCGATTTTCTCAAAACCCAAAAAAAATTATACGCTATTGTTATATTGAGGGGACGATTTCAAAACAGAAGTATGATGAAAAAGAAAGTGATTTTGCTAACTTTCAAAAATGCAGTGTCCTGATTTTTCCTTCGACTCATCTGGTCACCCTACATTTTACTTCAATAAGTTCAGTGGACATTTGAGAAATACTTACATATATGTATATAAAATAAAATGCTTATGTGCGCTTAACTTTGTTTTTGTATGAAAGAATCTGGAATTTGGGAATCATTCGTTGCATAGTTTCAAGCACTTTTTGTTATACACCGTTGTTACTATGAAAAATGTCTATGTGGCTTAGCCGGCGTGTAAGGAAAAAAATTTCAAAGAATTTATGCTTTTAGGGTAATACTAAACTTTAATTTCTTGAAGAAGTTATTGTCCTTGCATGTGTTATAACATTGCATGTAACGCGTATATATACTTACTGTACTAAAATAGAATACAGATTCATAGACCGACAAATATACCGTAATATAGGTATATAAATATTTCCACGTCCTTGTATATATGCATACATTGAAACACAGGAATAGGTATATAACGGGACTTTAAAATTTCGATTTCAATGCAACAAAGCAGCGACAAAGACTGCAAGCAAATATGTATTTACGTGTAGAGAATAGAATTTCCCAGTAAGAAAATGTTGTATTAGGGTCATTTAAATTTAACAAACCTCATCAATTGCTTGCACAAACGCATTACTGATAACCAGTGAACCTAAGAAAATGAAAAATTAAATAGCGAAGTAGACAGGAAAACGCACTGAACATAGCAAACAAGGCAAGGAAAACCCGAAAAATAGACAAAAAGGGAGATTTGTAATAAAAGTGTTTATTTTACAAGAAAAACGAAAACAAAATTTATAAACTAGTTTCATTATATAAAAAATGTTTTGCTAAGATTGTATATTTTTTGTTCGATCTTTAACTCGTTAAACCTGTAGTTGTAGTGACATAGAACCACAGGTTTTCGGTCATTCAAAAAATCAGCGGTACTCAACTTGGCATAAGTGCAGTGTATCCACCAATATTATCAATTAAAAAAGATCTGCTTCAGTTGAAATCTGACAGTTATTAAATAGCAAAAAACCTAATTTAAATGTGAATAATTTAGTCGAAACTTTTTTAGAACCTTCTTTTATTTCTATTTAAATTAAAGATTTACAAATATTATTAGAATTAATTTTCACGCCAAAATACCCGTACTTTAGAGATGACCCCCGCCATTAATACTTGCACATCTCATTCGTTGATCGATTCAGCCTGTTTTCGCCACATTCTGCAGAACTGCGTTATTCTTGTTTTTTTTCTAATTTTGATTTCATATGGGCTCAATAACGCTCGATCGTTTGCAGCTCTGGGCAATTGGGAGGATTGGCCTCTTTTAGTACAATGTTGATTCCATTTTGTGTATAAAACTCTTGCGCTTTTTTGCACAATGGCTTGTTGCCAGTTCAGGCCAAAACAATACAGGCTCTCAGAACAACACTCCAGGTGCAACAACACGCTCAGAAATATTCGGATTCCTTTTCAAAGTCCTTAGGACATCCTTCTCTGCTATTTTATTTATACTGCCTGATTTTCCGCCAGACTCCGCCTTTCTCTCAATGCTACCATTTTTCTTGATATTTGACAATACATTTTGAACCGTCGACCTTCCAATTTTCAGCAATTTTACTAACCGACATTGGGAGATGTGTGATGAGTATAAACGACACCATTTTTTCGAGTTTTCGTAATAGCAGATTTCTTTAAAAATCTTTTCAGCTTAATTTATCAAGACGCAAAAATATATATTTCAGTAATATCCGGGTTAATCGATACTACTCTATCCCTTCAGCAGAAAAAAGGCAACTTTCACAAAATACGCTCCCCATTTTTCTAACAGATCACGAATCGTGCCATTGTTTGCTCTACGAGTTTACCTAAAAAAAAATCTTTTCCCTATAACATAATCCATTCTGTGGCAATCAGAATGGAAATTGGGTCGTTCTTTAATTCTAGTCAACATTTTCTCTCTCTCTCTTAACTTAACTTTACTTATTAACTTACCTAGGAATAAAAGGCTTCATACATTTAGCTTATTTGGCTTCAAGTATTTAATTACACATTAGGCATTTACTTGCAATGCGATGCCTGGTTTTGTTCAGTTCTAAATAGTCACCAAAAGTTTCTCGTTATATTAAAAGGTAATGCATTCACCATTTTCCTACTGGGTCTTTGCTACATATAAAACCAACAAAAGAAAAATTCTATCTTGCAATGTTTTCATTGAATGATATTTTATTTTGCTATTTGTATTTCTTTATTGACTCTAATGTTCCGCTTTACACTGATGTCGCTATAGTAGTCAATGCAGAGCAACCTGTACAGGAAACATTTTTTCCAACTAGCTACATATTTACAACAAAAAGTTAAAAGAAATGCTTAGCATGCTAAAATGCAATATCATCTATAAGTATTTAAATATGTGTGTGAGAATTTTTAGAAATGCTTAAATATCAATAAATAAAGTCATATTATAAAATAGGTTGCGAATTTCTCCTTGACTTGGCAACAAGTAGCAAGTGGCACACACAGCCACAACGTACGTGTGTTTATTACATTGTTGAGGCGAGCTTGCAAAGCAATTTCAGACATTCAAACAGGCAAAGAAAGTATAAATGCAACATCAGTGGTGCATATGAAAAAAATATAAATATTAAGAAACTTTGCGCAAGTAAATATGTAAGACATGGTAGAGCAAAGTCAGCGCAGTATTGAGAAAGCTTGCAAGTTATAGAAAGTGAAAGTGCATACATGCTTGAATGAAAGGATTCAAGTTTTCATGTATATGCATTTATAAGTATGTATATTATAATGTATGTTTGCAAGCGCACATTCCCTAAATAGCCATTCAGTGAAACGTTATTGCCAGCCATATGCTTCTATTAATAGCAAAGAAATAGCATACAAGGAGTGCAAGAAATTGTTGCATGCCTCGCAATGACAACATTAACAAATACTCCATGCAATTGGGTTAATTGCACAATGACATTGTTTGTTTTTTATTTATTTTATATGTTTCATTTTATTCTCGCTCATTTCTTTTCTTTTTTTTCGCTCTTTTGAGCAGCGCCAACAGTGGTCGTTTGCAGTCACCTGAGGTCACTCATACGCAATGGCGTTCAAGGCTGATCAGCAAAAAATTTCCCATAGTACCTATGATGATGGTAGTCAAGTGAAATGCCAGTGGAATATGCAAAATGTAAATAAAAATATGTCAATTAAACTCATAGTACGTCAAATTTTTTTTTGCAAAATTGCATAATTAATTTAAAATTTAAAAACTTAATAAATATACACAGGATTATTATGCAGGCGATGAGCTTAATTCTCTTTGGCAACATTGCTGATTGACTACGAGGCATACTTATTTGCGTGATTTCTTTTACTTTCAACTAACTGGTCTCATCTTTAGGAAAATTACTGGTCTTTTGCATAATGCGACAACCGAAATATTGGTTTACCTAACATTGCGATGCTTATGTTCAAGAGACGACTAATCTCGACTCTATTTAATTTCAGGTGGGATGGCCAATTTTAAACTAAATTGCCCTCACTGCGAAATCGCCATCTTGGTGAAGTGCCTGAATGCCTAGCGCTAATTCTGACTGGCTGTGTTTTTAGGAGGCAGCTTCAGAATACGCTTACTGCGTCACCTAGAACTCGATCCTTGTAGCACATTGGCGAGGCGATTCTTTATACATTGCATTTTTTTTGAGTTTTTTGGAAACTATAACAAATAGTTACTATTAACAAATAGTTAAATAAGCAGTTAGGAATTATTATTGGAAGTCTCCTAAAGAGGAATAGAGTTTTCCGGTCGAAAAATATTGAGTTTCAAGAATTCAAAACCATTTCTACAAAAATTTGTTTTTTTTCCCATATAAAATATATGGAAATCTTGCAACGACCTATAAATATTTTTGGATTTCAAAATAAAAAGGTGAGGGAATTACAATTCCAACTTTCCTCTTTTTTGGGCCAACCTATTGTCTACCCCTTTGCCGCATTTTCAATCATTGAGATATAATTGACTTCAAACTTTAACGTCATTATTCGAGCATTTTTCTTCTTTTGAGTTAAGGCACTCTTCCACCAAACGATCGAAATTTGCACTACTAAAATCACAATAAAAACTTTATATTTACCTCACTTAAATAAATTAAGTTAAAATGATAAAATGATGATGAAGTAATTAAAATGATGCAAGAGAAACAGAACATTGAGAGTATTTTTTTTTTTCAATTAAGTAAATGTTTATGCCTTTATCGACACGGACATGTATTTTTTTGTATGTCAATTTACTCGCGAAGCCCCTGTAGAGAAGCTGATACCGGAGAAATAATATTACCTGCCTAGAGTCGACCGCTTTTAGAAAAAAACATGCTTTATATGCATAGTATGCAATCGAAAGATAGTTGTTGGCAATAATGGAGGTGTTTCGGTCATAGGCCTCAACTTCTAAAATTTTTCTTCATTACCATCAGGCGCAACCAGATTAGGTTCGAAATGTAAGCATTTACAAATTTCTTTGAAATGGTCTCGACATCTGGCTTGTACAATTAGTTCGTTGTGTAAATTGTCCGAGCTGTTCCAGTACATCTTCATATTAGCAGCGGTGAAGTATGAAAATTTCTTAAAAGAGAAAAACGTGTATAAGTTAACTAACTAGCCACAGTTTTTGTGGCATACAATGTTTACCATTGAAAAATATTCTCTAGGAATGCATCCATCAAAACAAAAATTCAAACAATTCGTGAGGCTGCGGGGCACAACAATCATTGTAGTTTGCTTCCGGAAATAAAGGCATCGGATCACTTCAACACTTCTTCGCCCAATTAAAGTGTCCTTATTCGATAGCGGAAGAGGTTCCAAAATGTTTATTATATACGAATAAAAATGTAATGCCAATTTTCATTTGATTACAAAAACTAGTTTTGAAGTGTAAAATTGTTGTCTTTTTCTGGAATACATTCAAATATCTTTGACATCTCTAGATATGTTTTTGATCCTCCTTAATTCTTTTTTTTTACTAGAGCCCAATATCTTTCAGTTAGCCAAAGCTCTGGGAAATTGGAGGGTTCGCTTTTGAAGGCACAAAAACGACATCATATTTCACACACGACACTGTAGTGACATGAGGCGAGATCAGGCAAAAAAAAAAAAGCAGACACACCACGAAGATGTAAATATGGCTGAAGTCTCTTTTTTAAATGCTCTTTGATGTAAGTTTCTGTTTTAATAATCCCTGTAGTAACGAAAATTTTACTTTTTTTTGGAAACCTCGTCCTTTTTTTGTGTACTAAATTTTTCCGGGACATTTCGTCTATCATCGGTAGCATAAAACTCTTTACTCAGCATTCATATTTCGGCACGAAATCCCTGTACAGCCAAACGATTTTATTTTCTCTTCAGAATGGTAACCACATTTACTGCTTTTTTACGGTCACCATATCCTTTTTTCCGCCCTGCTATTTTCTTCCGATTACCACTTACATCTGCCTTAAACTGTTTTATTATCCGCGATATAGTCTTTCTGAAAAATTTTAATACTTTCGAAATCTTTTTGTAAGTCCATTTTGCGTTTTTTACAAATTTTTTTTTTATAATTTCTTTATGTGTGAAAATTAACCGCTACTGATAAGTGTGACTAACTAAAATTTTATACGTTTTTCAAAGCTAAAAAAATGGCTTTGTCTTACAAATAAAAAAGTTATATTTATTCGAAAATGCATGCATTGACCTCTAGTGAGGCACACTTTAGTGAAACGTTCATTAAAATGCCAAAAATTAGGACAAGAAGTATATATATCTTCACAATTAGTTACTAGAAGTAAATTGTGGTATTTAACTTCATTTTGATGCATTGATTTATGGAATGTGTTTACAAATGAATGCATATTACTACAACTTACTTTCTTCCAGATGCCATTTTGCCACATTTTGTTCCGTAAAAAAATTCACTTTTGAACGTTGTATCACAACAAAATGCTTTCAACAACTGAATAGCAGTCGTTGTGAATTTATGTAAAATTTTAAGCTTTAGGCTTTCAAGTAAGGCTTTGGTTTCTTACTGAAAATCGTGGTAACGTCAATTCCTGCTGGGTTAATTTTTCCAACAGCATGCACACGTATTTACAGCGAGCACTCTAATATGATTGCATAATCACACAACAAAAGCTATTTACTTTCTATTACAGTAAATTTAATTGCGCCAAGTATTTAATTACCTTAATCAAATCAAGCAATCATGTGCGTAAATGTGGAAATCATTGAAACTATTATTGAAGGTGTGCTTAATGATTACTATGCGCCCTCTTAATCGCTTTTTATGACTGTGCATTGGTTAATAAAATTTTCCACCGTTACAGCACATCTAAGCAAACTAAATCGACTAATTAATTTATTATGTAATGTATATGTATGTATGTAAGTTGTACACACACGCATATTTCTATACAACCACAATATTCCATTTGATCTAAATTAAATAACTTTACCTTTTTTTTGTCAAACTTTTAATTGAAATTTAGATTAAACATTAACTTAGTGCCTTCGAAATTCAATTAAAATCAATTATTTCTGCCATGGCATTGAATGTACCGCAAACACTTGCAGGTATGGGTGTTACTTCTATACAAATTTTGTACTTCTGTACATGTATGTATAAGTATGTACGAGTATGCTACAGTTCAGTGATGAATATTTATTAGAGCAAAATTGTAAACAATTACAATTGCGAATTGGAGAAGACGCGTATTAAACTTTCAAACTTTATTGTGATAAAATCGTCTCCCACTTAAAGCAAGAGTGTGGCCAAAACGGCAAAATTCCAGCTGGTTCCGTAGAATTTAAGCGCTTAAAATAGTTACTCGCTAAAAGCAGGCGACATTTTTCCACTAGCTACCCAGAGGGGATAGGGAAGCTCACTGCTCCTATGCCAGTAGTTTCCCAGCTTAAAAAAAAAATTAAGCTACTTGCGCTGCTTTTCAATAGCACAAATATTTTCGAAAATGTTTTCGTTATTGCATGGTCAGTTTGTTTTCAGATGGATAAACATACAACTTTTTTGTGGAAATAAAAAAAAGTTATGCCAGCAAAAACTAAGCCAGATTTGTGTGACAATAACTATGTCAAAACAATATTCCAAAAATACAAATGGTTATAAAAACGAAAATCTTTTTCAAATCGCCGCAGCTGCCACATATATGTATGTACATTAGACCGTACCACCTTACAGGTAAATGAAAATACAAAAGTTCGTTCGTGAGTCTAAAATATTTTTGCAATGTAATTTGTTTGCCGAACTTAATGGTTGTGTTCTATTTTTTTTTTCGTGAAATCTGCATTCGGCAGGACACATATTTTCTAAACAGTTCTACTTGAATAATTGAAAGACTTCCTTAGCAAAAGCTGAACCATTTTTTGTGAGCTTTAATTTACTGATATTAGATTGGTCATTTAATGTGTTAAAAATCGAGATATGGTGAGTAAGTACTAGAACGCGGTACTCGAGGTCAATGAACCAAAAAAGGTCTGCTAAAGACAATAAGATCGATATATCAAATTTTGAGACCCGACCTTAAATTCTGAAGAAATGACGAAAAATTTAAACAGGGGCCCGCTACGTTCGACCAAAAAAAAAAAATTTTTTTTTTAATTGGCTTGCCTTTGAAATAACAAAATGTCTCCGTGAGAGAAAAACATCGGTATATCATACGTTAAGATCCGACCATAAATGCTGAAGATGTGACGAAACATTTAAAAAGGCGAACCGTTGGGCGCTTACACTTTTGCTAGATATTCGGCCGAGGGGGAGCCCTATATTCGGCAAAAAAATAAATTCGAAATTTCCTTCGAATCGAAATACTTCCTTTGCAAAAGTTTAATGATTTTCGGCGGGCGGTAAGTACTAGGACAGGGTATGAACTTTGGGGTAAAAAATTTCACCTCGAGGGAAGAACATCGGTATATCATACTTTAAGAACCGACCTGGAATGCTGAAGAAGGGATGAAAAATGTAAAGAGGTAAGGTTCGGCAAAAAAAAAAATTTCCAACTGCCTTCGAAGATATACGGCGAACTTTTTTCTGGTACGGTCTAATGTAAATACATACATATATGTATATGTATTAGCTGCTGAAATAGATCTGTGGCACTGTTGTTGTTCAACGCGCCAGCAGTATCGGAATTGACTGCCTGAAACATTCCAAACTATGAGGAGCTTATAAATCAGAAGCTTTGTAATATTCAACATACGCCAAGGGGGTTCAATATACGCGAAGGTTGTACTCCTGACAAAAAAATATGGAGACAAAAATGGAGAATAAACATTGCGGCAACTAAGCAAGTAGTTTCATAGGCTTAATAAAGCTATGACAGGAAATGTGGAGACGGAAATATAGTTATAGTACAGGAAGATATTGCCATACAAGCAGGTAAACATATATGTACATATATATGTACATATGTAAGTATGTATTCGAGTATTTGCATTCATGCTCAATTTGAGTGACTTTATACCAGTAGACATATGTATGCCTAAGTGTATCCAAGCGCCACATGACAATGACTTACGTGCAGGAAGTACTCCTAACACGCGCCTGCTTTTTGATGTTTTTTTATTACCTGAGAAACGAGTGCAGACAATAAGCTTCGCCTTTGATTTTTCTTGTTGTAAATTTTTGTTTACGATACGCATATTTATACATAGCTTTGCTCATGATATGTGCTCTGATTTGTTTTTATTTCTTACAGTAAGGAGAAATACTTTCTCTCTTTGCAAGCGAATTGTTTATGGTGATAGTGAAGATTGCGTTTGAAGCTTATCAAGCAGAAGCAATAAATAGCTTATTGAAAATGCCAAAGTAAACCAACTTTTAATTTTCCGAGAGAGGTGCAGCATAGTGCTATTCACAGAAATTGGTAAAAGTTATGATTTTTTAATTATTTTTTTTTTGTTAGTAAAAACTTAAACTTTTTCCGAGTAGTTTTGACAAACGCACGGATTTTCATGAAGAAACTTGGAAGTCAGAGGCAAACACTCTGTTTTGTTTTTGAGAGGTTTTATACTTTTTTGCTTGTTCCGTAATTTCCTAACATTTACCATTTTGATATCAAATCGTCGGTTAAGGTACAACACTGCATAGTAAGATAATGCAAAACCTCGTATGTGAGGTTTCCCAACTCTTAAAAAAGAGAGTAAAACCTGTCTTATTTCTCTTTGTCCCTAATTATCTCTACCTTTTATATCTAAAAATCGATATTTTGGAATGATGTCTTGCAGAACCACGATACGTGGTTTTGCACTTTAAACACCGAGATGAAGTTATCGATCTCTTTCGTTGTTAGAGCTCACCTCACAATAGAATTTTTGAGCTTTGAGCCTTGCAAAAGCTCTTGTTTTACCTGAAGGGATATGGGTGCTTGTACCTCTACCCTCAATATCTTGGTATCAAGCCACCCACACCCACTATTATTGACTACAAGGAAAAATATTCCTAATTTTAACCTATCTTCCTTAAATGGGCTCTTTCCCCTTACGCTATATATTTAGAAGTCATTCTCGTACCGAAATTAAACTGGAAAATGAGCACAGATCACCGAGTACAAAATTGCTATGGTGCTCTGTATTCCTGCAAGAGAATTCTGGGTAAGTAGTGGGGCCTACGTCCTGATCTTATGCCATGGATGTAAAAGGCAGTGATTCACCCAATTATTGCCAGTTTTGGAGTAAAATGTATTGCGATTACTCGGGCAATCAGACCGTGTGCAACAGAAGCATTGAAGACCATCTGTCATCTGCCGCCGATTGATCTCTTTATTAAGGAAAGTGCTTCGCAGACAGCCCTGAGGTTGAGGGAACTTAGACTGTGGAAAGAACTTACGTACAGGCATGGACGAGTACGTATGGTACTCTTTCAATGACCCAAGCATTCGCGAAAAATCTCACTACATTTATCTCTCGCTTCTCTTCAAAAAAAGCTTCGCCGCAATCTTTCCATCAAGAGTGTAAAGATGCTATTTTATTACTGAACGCTTCGAAATATCAATTTTTACGCACGGCTCAAAAATGGATTGTGGCGTAGGGGCGGGAATATTTTCAACCGACCTACAAATCTAACAGTCTATTCGATTACCAAATTCGGCCAGTTTTTATCAGGCAGAGGTCTTTGCCATAAAAGAGGAGTGCAAAATAATTTTAGCCTCGAAACTAGCGAGGACCGGCATTGCTATTTTCTCGGACCAAGGCACTTGGCTTTGTGAGCATCACCTCCAGCATAATAAAACAATGCAGGGAGAACGTTGTGGCTTTAGCGGACATTCATGTCGTTGCACTGATCTGGGTGCCGGGGCACAGCAGCAACGCATGGCAACGAAATGGCTGACGAGCTGGCCAGGAATGGGTCACATCTGGATATCTCAGGCACAAGAACCTCGCCTCTAAGCTACATATATCAAGGACCGGATCTCTCTGCACTGGAAAAAGGTGGCTCGCAGAAGGTGGAAAAACCTACAATCCTGTAGGCTCTGAAGGAGTCTATGGCCCACCTACTGCGAAACGCATTGCTTTTCTTATCAAACTAAACAGGAAGGATCTATCTCGACTAACTGCCGTTTACAAAGAGCACTGTGCTGTGGGGATCCATGCTGAAAGATTAGGACTGGACCACAACACTTCTTGTCGTCGCTGTAGTTCTGCAGATGCAGAAATTAATAAAAAAAATTTGAAAATTAGTGTCTAGCCGCCAAATGGTAAGAAAACAAATGCAAAATCATATATTTTTCACAATTTTCTAACACTTCGCTACACCATCGAAAGAAAAATTCTGTTCGACAGGAAATTCGATACTCAACGAAAATTTCGACACGGTTGCATATCTGATAATACGAATATCACTTTCGATCTTCGATTACATCAAACTCGCATTTCAAACCTCAACGAAAAAAAGTGTGTAATCTGCAAAAATTACTCGCATGCCATGGCGTATGAGTTCTCTATCAGCATCAACATTTAGTCCGGTCGAAATAGAAACTTTAAGGGCTTTTCACCATCTGTGGCTAACATTTATCCTCAGTTAAATATCTTGGCTGACTTTGGCGACTCCATGCATATAACACTGAGTCTGTAACATCGAAATGGCCCTAAGTGGTAGTAACTTTTTGTTCTGCTTCAAAGGAAAAAAACTTGTCGCTTGCTGATTGAGCAGTAGACTAAAGACGTACTCCAGGACAAGAAGATGTTAGAAAAATTTATGGTTATTTTTAAGACTCACCAAGGACGAAGATTTTATGACCCCAAAATTATCTGAAAGTATTCTTTGGGACTAGGGGAGGCAGCTGCTAACTCTTTTTCGCAACCTAAGTAGTCTTATGTACATCAGCGCTTAAATAGCTGTTACCAAATTAATTTCACTCTTCACGTTAATTCAATCCAATCCCAAGGGTTGACGAAAAATTTAAGTATCTCTAAAAATACACGAAATCCTTTAATGAAATATCTTTAACTCATAAACGTATTGCGGCCCATCTTGCTTGAAAGGGTAAAGCGCATAGTTTCAATGAAATTCTTTTATAAAATTCATACGTATTACAGCGAAACGAAAGAAAACCTCACTAAAATCACATATTGCATCCATGGCGATTTCGAACGACTCACCGTAGTCCTCCTGCCTTTGTACATTGCTTGTGGAATCCTTTTTAATGTCGAAAAGTGTGAATTTCTCATACTGTATGCACGTTGCTATCATTTGAACAAAGAGTCGTGCCAAAATGTCAAAATCGTTTCGCAATCGCCACAAAGCGATAGACAACAGACGGGAAGTATAAAAGCGTCAATCGGAAATTACAAAAATGTGGCCAATTTCATGCCATCGCCGATACCGATGGCAGGCAGGTCAAACAAATTCACATCGTTAAACATTTATCTGTATGTACATTAGGATGGTCTAAAATAAGTAAAGTCGGAATTTTAATGTTCTATATCGAAAAAAATATACCCCTATTTATTATTTTGAAATCAAAAAATATTTAGAGGTTGCTCAAAGCTTTCCATGTATTTTATTTGGAAAAAAACAACTTTTCGCAGGAGACTTCCAGTAACAGTACCTAATCGTTTATTCAACCATTTCTTAATACTAAAGATTTTTTATTCATCCCCCATTGCATTTTCAGGCATTTTCTGGGGCCTTTGGCGGACCTATAAAATATAGTTACTATGAAAAAATGGTTAAATAAATTGGGAATCTCCTGAAGTGAAACGGAGTTTTCCGATGGAAAAATATTGATTTTCAAGAATTCCATACCATCTCAACGAAAACTTGTTTTTTTTCTTATATAAAATACATGGCAAACTTTGAGCGCTTTGAGCGACTTCTACATGTTTTTTGATTTTACAATTTTACAATAGAAAATAGGGGTATAGAACAATCTTAGGGTGTGAGAGCATTAAAATTCCGACTTTACTTTTTCACGTGCATTTTTGGACCACCCTAATGTACTACATCTCTGCTTGCACTGGGTTCGAATATAAGTGGCCATATTTTTATTGAATCCAACCAAAGACATATTTTTATTCATATTGCATATAAATACATAGCTATAAAATAGTTGATGAACGTTATGTCACACCCTGAATATTTTTTTATGTCACACGTCCGACTTATAAACTGTACGTGGCTGTGGATATCCAAATGATTTATTTTGCCTTCTTACGAGCACTGGTAAAAAAATACTCAGCCCATATAAATGCATACGGATGTACCATATTAGTACTCATAAAAATTGCTGGCAAAAAGCGTTCTACGTTTTATAGTTGAAGCATAAAGAGACTAAGTTATAATAAGCAATATGTACACAAATGCGTGCATATACATATATTAACCAACGAAAGAAAAAGTGTAGTAAATGAACTCAGATACATAGATTCAAACTTGCTGGTATGTATACTTGAATCACCCACTTAATAATTACTTCTTGCGAATAATTTCACCTTAAATCAACCAACACTCTCATTCGCTCTTTAAATATTTTGCGTAAATTTTAATGGTTACATTTATTGCAACAGCTATTTATTTTCAAATTTACCTGTTCTCAGCACACCACGAATGGCTGTAATAAATCCATCAAATAAAGCAAATAGAAAAGCAGAAAATCCTTACTATTTAATATTATAAATCCGAAAGTGAGTTTGTTTGTTTGTTACGCTTTCACGCTTTAACTACTCAACCGATCATCATGAAATTTTGTAAGCTGGTGACATTTAGGCCACCTTCAAATATAGGTTGGATTTAATCTCGATTAGACAAGGTGGCGTGGCCCCTCTTATACAAACGGAATTTTTCATACTCCATATCTCAGGAAATATTTGTGATAGAGTATTGGAACTTGGTATGGAGATATACAATATCAGTTCCATACTCATGGAGAAGGGCTGCCACCTGTTTGAAAAATTCAATTCAGTTTGAATTAAGGAAATTATTTATTTGAAATTTTTATAAAAATATGGGTGTCAGACGAAAGATGCCTAAAAAGGTTGTAGTTTTAAAAAGTCAAATTTAAATTAGTTATACGCAAGCTATCTGAAAAACTAGAGAAACAAAGATTGCCAAGAAAACTTTAGATTAAACATTTAGAATACTACTGAGGTGTTTTACAAGGATTGCCATACGTTTAAAAATTAAATTCAATTTATTTAAATAAATTACTTCAATACGGGTAGCAATCGGAATATGTGTCACAATATGGGTGTCAGGCGAAAGGGGTTTAATAAGTTTTTATAGAACGACGAAAGAGGTTTCAAAACGTAGCTAACTGTTTAAAAGGTTAAATTCAAACTATTCAATAATTTCAACGAATTATTACAATATGGGTAGCAATCGAAATGGGATTGAAAGGACTTCATCTCCAAACTACATGTTAGGGGGTCGTCACTTGTTTTAAAACCTAAATTGAATTCAGAATATAAGTTAATTGAAACAGTATCACAAGAGAGAGGTTTAGGTTTTAGATTGAAAATAGTTTGAAGATGGTTAAACAAAAATTTAAAATCTTCTATTGCATATTGGCATAGTTTAAGTATGTTGAGTTTTATTGAAATAAATTACACGCAGCAATTTCATACACTCAGCGAAGTGGGTGAGGGCGATCTAGTAAACAATATTCAAATATATGACTGCTGCGCCACCCAGCGTATTAATTCGTCTTTCATATTGCATTGTCGTCGGGTTCTGCACTACAGTGACTCAAACAAATATTCGTAAAATGTTTTTCGAGTTAATATTTTTTTTTGTTATTTTTCTATAAAAATAGGTCCAAGCCTTGACCAAAACCATAAAAAACCCGCAAAAGCAGTCCAAAAAAGATTCTAAAAAATCAACGCGATTTTTAGCCGGTTAAAACTTGCACTTCAAATGTTCTAAAGATTCAGCGTAAATTTTGTACAAAATTTGAAATATTGTTTTGGTTAAGACTTGGGAGGTATTTTTTTATAAAAAAATAACAAAAAAAATTAACTTGAAAAACATTAGGACAAATATTAATCAATCAACACGTGGTCACTTGTTTGAGTCACTGTTAGTTTGAAGTTTCAATTCTATATTTCATCAGCAAGTACGTTAAAAATAGATTGCCAGGTTTGATTACACACAGGTGAAAATAAATAAAATCTTGTAAAATATACTTAAGTGAAATTACTTTGCCTTTTATTATGACTTTGCCTAAGATTTGTTTAATATTTAGAAAAGGCATCAAGACAACTAGTTAGTTACCGCAACCGGGGATGGTATATCGCTTCTAAGTACGGCGATCCTCGAAAGGGAAATCTGGCGTTAATAAGGACTTTACAGTGGACACAATGCATTCTGGTTTTTCCTGTTCGCCGTCATACAATCTGCACTGATCAAAAGAAAAAAAATTCCAAGTTTGACAAGTTCTTCATTACCTTACGGGAGCCGGTAAGGAAGCCTATAAATATTCCTATTTCGGTGCCAGTAAGGGGAAGGAGTGCTTTGATTCTAGTTTTTAATATTTCCGGGATAGAGAACTCACATTCATATGAGCCCTTGCGCTAGAGTAGCTTAACTGACATTTCCAAAAAAGTTGAACTGTACTTTAAAATGCTTTACCAGGATCGAAACGGTAATAGCCCGAGGCACGCCCTTTTAGTTTTCTTTTACTATAATATGTCAATGGTGCAAGGTGCAATGAATTTTTTAGTAAAAGACCGCATTTATTTTTTATAGATCCTTCTTTCTCATATTACTAAAATTTTTTTGTAAAATGAATTTCTCTAGTTTTCTTTTAATAAAACTACTTATTGTACCCATGTCTTATTTATGGCAAATAAACCTAGTTTATTGTATAATAAAACGTTGTAACTTTTAGGTAACTTTTTTGTACATTCTGGTCAGAAAATTTTTGGTCGTGTGGCAACCGTGACGCTGCTATGCCCGTTAAATATTATCTCCAAAACTTTTGGTGGAAAGGACGTAGGGTTAGTGGATCACTTCCTGCCATTTTAGCAATAGAGATCAGCACCTGCCCAGGTTAACGGCATTCAAGAGGGCCGCAGATGGCGAAGTTTTTTTTGTTTTGAGATGAACTGCGATTCTGCGCACGGCTGAAGAAAAAAACAAAGCAAAATTAATCAGTATTTCTTGCTCATACATATCTATAATAAATGAAAAATACTCGTAACAAAATTTCGAATGCTTAATTTACAATCTTCCTTAGCTTAATATAAGCTCTTTAAAATTTATTTGTTCGTTAAACACTTTTCACTCAAACCCAATTTGACAAGGAATGACGGAAACTCGTTCCAAAATACATCACTTTTCAATCTATGAAGAAGTCATAACTTCGTTTAATAACTGATACTTAGCATTTTAAACTCGGTCAGCAGAAAGTTCATGACTGCACTCAAAAATTTTAACAATATGAAACTTTTAAAAACTTATTATTGGTTATTTCGAAAACCAGTACAGCGGCAAACTCAGCCCATTGCAATTTTACTACAATTCGGACACACATACATATATACATACATATATATGGATGATTCATACAGTACCCTGCAAAAAATGGGACTAATCCGGGATGACTCCGGAAGCTATCGCAAAGGAACATGCGACTAATACCACTTTTGATCTCTTTATATGGAATGAACTGTTCGCATTTGTTCGAGCATGTCCTATGAAGAGACTAATTGTTCACCTTTATACCCGAACGGGTATAAAAAGCGACTACTTACTTTTAAAAAATAAAAATAAAAATTTGCGCCAGCTGAGATTCGAACCGGGTTGCTCAGTTTGGTTAGGCGAATACTCTCTCTGTGTGCCTACGCCGCACATGAAATTTCATTGACTAAGTGCGTACATATCATTAAATCGTTTATAGTACTCGTTAGAGATGAGTTGGGGACTAATTGACCTCCATTAGTACCCGTATGAGACTAGTTGCGACTAATTAATGCCCAATCGTACCCGATTGAGAGTAATCACGGAATACTCTCTTTAGAGATTAGTCGCACAATTTTTTGCAGGGTATGAACAACAGCACAAGCGGCAGCGACATGTTGCACAGTAAGCTCGAAATTTCAGTACAGCTGCTTGTTGTTGTTATTGATATGTTTTTCATTTGTTTTCTCCCTTCTTGCTGCTGAGTGACAATGCAAAACGACAACTGGCAAGTGAATTGAGGTCACTGAGCGCTTTATGGGATTTCTTGCTTATTTTCCTTATTCTTTTTTTTGAGAATTCTTTACTACTTGACATACAAAATGGACACGCAGCTGTGGCAGTGTATACGCTACGTAGTAAGCAAAGAGTGAAATGTGAAATGGACAGTAGTAGCATAGCAAAAATGTTGTTACAAAAACATAAATATGAAATTTTACATGAAAGCCATGCACTGCATGCAGGAGTTGAAGCAACTACTTAGAAGCGGAAACAACATTTGTCGAGATAAAATTATTGCACGCCAGCTGCTTGGCTGACTTCGCTTCCCTAAAGAGTGTTGACAGCAGTCAGCACGCGAAAATTGCAGAGTGTGTTGCTGGCAAGTGTGTATTGGTCATTGCACTGCGTTGAGTTGTGTACTTGTTTTTGTTTCTCTTTTTCTTTTTTTTCGTTACTTCCGACATTATTGCAGTGGCTTGTTTACTATGACTGCAATGCAAAACAATTTGCAACGCATGTAAATTTGCTCACCAAGAAGCTTCTCTTTGGCTTGAGGCCACAAAAGTTCAGTAAGGACTCAATAGGATTCGTGGTAAGGTGTGACTTGTGTGAAGAGAGCTTTGTGTGAATGAAAGTATGTAATAATATGTGGTGCGATATGCAGGATGAGAAGAGGTGATAAGATTCAAGGTAAATAGTATTTCGAGAAAGAAAGTTTTTCGATCGCTTGCTTGATTTCTTGCTTTCGAAATGCCTCGAAATTATGTTGCTCAAAAATTATTTGTGTGGCAGCGCCGAAATTACATGCCAGATATCAATCAGTGATGCTGACTATCAGCACCTGCTGACCAAATATAAAAATGTTGAATCGCACATATACAGATGAATGAAAAGGAATCAAAAACCACTCGCGAGGTGTAATCGACTTCTGGATTTGGGATCCATACTAACCAGTCATAGCAGGCCCTCCGGTGAGGTGGAAATCATCATCATTCTCTAGGCCTATCTCGGAGAATGTCGGTGGGAACTTGTCACACGCAGCCCTCGGCAAAGTGCTGCAGGAAATAGTTATGGAAAGAGCCGCAGCAAGAACTTCTTCTTCATCTTGTTTGGCGCTGTAACCGCCTAAGCAATTTTGGGAAGAACTGAATACCGCAAACATGGACTACTACAAACAGAGAGATATCCTAAGTATTATGAGAGCTTCGATCGAGAAGGGTCGGTAGAGGCAGAACTGCCCTCGCTATGCCCTCAGCCTTCCAACTACGTCAGGGGGGCCTGGTCAACTTATTGTGATACGTTAAAAGTCCCTCTGCTCATTGCGGTAATGAGAGGGATGGAACCATTGTGGTGAAATGCCTCTCCTGTAAGCTTACTAGGATAGGCTCAAGGCTGAGGAGCAAAAAAATATTGCTATCACTGTTTACAGTGCCAATTACGAATGGGAGAGCGAATCACTTGTTGTGGGAACATAGTATAATTCGCTCAGCGAAGAGGGCTTCTGTTAAAGAATACTAATGCTAATTGCTGAATACTAAAATTTCTGAAGACGAACCATACCACAAAGCTGCGCTCACTCAAGAGATCTGATGGCTCTTTAACGGAGACTAGGATTGAGACACTGTCTCTTATTTTAAAGACTCACTTTCCTGGTAATCAGGTGATAGTTACGCTTTCCCCTCCCTCGACTGGTGAGAGAGGATATGCGAGAACCACAGTGTCAAGGTACAACTGGTTTATTGCCGCCAGAAATGTGGCTAATGAAGATGCCCTAAAATAAAGTCTTTCCCCAGCCTCAAATCGCCCACTCCGGATGACATCCTACCTATTGTACTTAAAGAAGGTGTTGAGATCTAAGTTGGCGACCTTGAAAACGATTTTCACAGCATCGCTTGCATTTGCCCATATACCACAAACTTGGATGGTAAGGATGATTACACTAGCCACCGAAGCTACAGACCTGTTAGCATGAAAACCTTCATGCTGCCAGACATTTCAGCAGATTGTTAGAGTTGTGCATTCGTAGGTAGGCGCTCTAATCACATCCTCTGTGTTTGCATGAACATGCCTATCAGGCGGGGAAATCCTGTGAGACGGCTTTAAAAAATCTGGTTGCCAGAATTCTCAATTTCAGTATTCGCCCTGCGCATATTTGTAGATTCGGTCTATGCTGGTGCAGCGGATCTACACGATTCACGCAGAAAGAGGTTAATATCTCGCGTGCGGAGTTAGCAAGAGCTGCCATCAAAGTGGCGAGCTGATATTAATTTATTTATAGGAAATATGCAAACTATAAACAAAAATATGCAAATATTAAAAAAATGTGCAAACATGCAAAATATGTGAAAATATGCAAAACATAATGGGATCAAACTAACTCACTTCCTCCTAAAATGAGTTTCTACCCAGGTCCGGGCTTTTTGTGATGTTAAACAAAAATATGCACTTGCATAAATATCCGAACTCTAATAATTATATATTCATGGTTCTGCACTTCTAAATCGGCTTGCTTTTTTATACCCTACATACCTACATACTATATACTGCTCAATAAAAACGATCGTAACGAAGGAATCACAATGAAGCGTCGTAATAAAAAATGCACAGTATTTCTCACGCAAAATAAATTGATTGACACCATTAAAATTGGCATTAATAGCATTGGAGTGGCCGACAATCAAAAGTGAAATTGACCTTGGCCAAAACACTTTTTCTATCTTTGTTCAACAAATATGTACAGTAGTGAAAATATAAATAATTAATGTACATATATGTATGTACCTCGTTTTCTAACAAAAACCATGTAAATCCGAAGCTTAGGGCCGGTTTCTCCAACTGAACTTAACTTAGTTAACCCAATTTTCTTGACTTGAGTCATGAATAAGCTGTGTAAAACGTAGGCTAACTTTTGACTTAAGTCCAAAAAGTGGCTAAACTAAGTTAAGTTGAGTTGGAGAAACCAGCCCTTAGAATTTGAACAAAAATTAAGAAAATTCGACAAATTTCTGAGCTCTTCAATTAGATTTCTTAGAACCATTTTGAGCAGGGACCGTAATAGTTACAACTTTTATTAAAAAAGTCGCTATTTAACAGTTATTTTTTTACTTTTATTTAATTACTCCTCAAATAACGGCTATTTCTGATTTTTATTTTATAACTGCTAAATAACAATTATTTTTGATATTTATCAAAATAATCTGCAAATAACAGTTATTTTTATACCCGAGCGCACTTGTGCACAAGGTATTATAACTTTGTTCACATAACGGTTGTTTGTAACAGGCAAAACGAATTGAGATAGATACAGACAAATGCATACATAAATGATCAGAATGAAAAGAGAAATCGATTAAGCGGTGACTGTCTGTCCGTCCGTCCGTCCGTCCGTCTGTGCACACGATAACTCGAGTAAAAATTGAGATATCTTAACGAAACTTGGTACGTGAACTTCTTTTGGGCGT
>NW_016160984.1:0-5695 GCF_001687245.7 Rhagoletis zephyria | reverse complement strand
AAATGGGCGTAGCCACGCCCACTTATGGTTACATGTGTATATCTTGGTAACCGCTGCACCAATTTCTTCCAAACTTGGCACAGTCATTGGCCTTACTCCAGCATACGAAATGGCTGAAAATTTAAAAAATCGGACAATAACCACGCCTACCTCCCATATANGTTCTACCAATTTGTACCAAACTCGGTGTGGTTATTGTGCTTGCCACATATAAGCAAAACGTAGAAAATTATTGAAATCGGACTAAAATTGATGCCGCTTTTCATATAACGGTTAATTTCAGAAATGCTTGAAATTTCAATATTTCGAAATTTAAGGACGCTAATTTACTTAAAATGTATACACCCCGGCTTATCATGTAGCGGTAGCTTTCGGAAAGGTAGAAAACATATATTTAATACTTGCGCCGGGTATTTAATGTTCGGCTCCGCTCGAACTTAGACTTTCTTACTTGTTGATTTTTAAATTGTGTGTTTTAGATAAAATTTTGCGAAATTTTTGCGAAAAATTTTGAAATTCGCACTTACAAAACTTTTTAAAATGTCACGTCCCTATTTATATTTTGGTCACTGTATGTATATACTATATATAGACATTCCAATCGAAACTTTGCTTTGTATAAAAACGGGTATGTAAAAATGAAAGAATGAAATGATTTTTTACGTGCTGAGGCATTTGATGATTTTTTTCTTACTACTTCAACAAAATTTTTATTCTCCAAAATAAATCAGTGGCGCTACCGATTTCATATGATTGTGTTAAGGCATGCAGCCAGCAGTTTTATATTCGCACTTTTGCAAAATTCCTTTCGACGGTTGATATTGATGTAATTTATTAAATTGATATACATATGTATGTATATATGTACGCATGTGTCATGTGTGTGAGTTTTCCACCTTACTTTATTTCTAGTGGGGAAGAAAGATTTTTCTTTTTGCAAAAGCGGAGTAACACTTACACATTTTAAGTGTACGAATATTAAGGAGAAAATCTTTTTGCTTAACAAATTGAATTTCAATCAAAAATCAATCATGCGGAAAGGAAATTTAATTTATTTTCCAACCAAAGTTGAAAAGAAATTAATTTGATTGAATTTGTAAACATGTCAGAGGTCGCTTTGCTTATTTACCTTAGCTCCTGAACCATGTAAACAGTCTATGCATTTAATAGTAATAGATTCAAATTGTTTATGACTTGTCATCATAACACAGATTAAAGCAATCTGTAAATCTAATACAACCAAAATACACAATATGAATAAGCACACAAACACCAACTAAGCTCTAGCGCAAACATAATTTGCCCCATGTCACATAGCATACGACCTTTCATACTTATGTGCACTAATATACGTATGTATATTAGTGTGAAAGCTAATGCTAAAAGCAGTAGCTGAAAGCAATTTTATTGCCAGCCTCAGTAACCTCAATGCCTCAGCAATGAACTGTATGTATGTATATTTTGTTTTGCACTACATAAATTCTTAACACTATTTGACTTGCATACATAAAGGCGCATAATGCATGTTATGCTCGCATATAAACGCTAAATCAGCACGTGCATAGGAAATTCGAGGCATATGTTAAGGCGCGTACCTCGAACTGGGTGAAACATGGCAACTAGCTAGTAAACACCAAAGGTTTTGGAGCGAGCGAAAACGTGAGAATGCAAAGCGGCTTAGTGATATGGGAAATTATTTTGCTGTTCGGACCATTATACCACAGTTTTCATGTTTACGTGGTACGTATGCAAGTGCATATATTGTATGCTTTGGCGGTGGATTTACTCTTGCTTAACATTGTCGGGGATATGAAATATAGACTTATGTCACTAAATAACTAGTCACATGTTATATTAACAAGCGTTTTATAGGTGTGGTAAATATGTGTTGTGTTTCAAGATCTATAAGTGGGGGCGGGCAGGCATCTTGGGGTAAGTGATTTTATGCCGTTCACTGAATACACCTAGAATTTCTACACGGCTGCAATTTAGTGACGAGAAGTACCTCGAGTCACTAAATTGCAGCCGAGTCGCATGCACTCGATATTACGTTCTATCATCAATTAAATCAGTTAATTACAAAAGGCAATAAGTCAGCATTTTTTCGATATGGCAAATTTTATGGAACTGATGCATTCAACGAAGCGAACTGCATATAAATTTTCATATCGAAAAAATGCTGACTTATCCGCTTCTGTAATTAACCGACTCAATTGGCGAATTTGGTTTGGAGGCGAACTAGTTTCGGGGTTGTATATTCAGTGTAATTTTTCTTACCAGAAAACAATACCCTCGAAGCTTAAGATCATTTATGACATGTAGGGTCACGGTAGGAAAGAGCTGGGAATGCCCACCAAAGATAGTGAAATGGATAAATACGACGATAGTACGAACCATGATAGGTTATGGAGCCATCATTTGAGTCGATAGAACAACACAACTTGGAACAATCAAACCGCTCTCCAAAATACAAAGGCTTGCGTGCAACCATGAGAACTTGTCCAATCGCGTCCTTGGAATTTCTTTTAGATCTTACCCCTCTTCGTACTCACATACAGACTCAGACGACTTTTCGTCTTTAGCTTTACTAAGGATAACCGACTAGTACCAATATCGGGGCAGAGGGGTTTCTTAGTCATGGGAAGTTAGATATTCTAACGAAGTTCAGCTTTACAAAGGGGTTCAAAACTGATCTGAGTAATAAGAAGAGCTGGACAGACATATCTGAGACATATCGGATAAACCAAAAAATGATAACCTGGTACACTGATCGCTCATCGACTGAAGAATTGAATTTAACGTAAGGTAGAGAACTGCTGGTTATGGGCACGCCACCCATCTCTTTGGACGTAGTTGTTCTATCAATAAGGAGCCTTATAAGTGCCACCAGAGGCCATTCCAGCTCCAGAAGAATATTGTTAAATTCTTTTCAAATTTGTACACAATTTCGTGCCAATTTTGAACCATTACGGTAATGATTTTTCTCTGTTGTCTACTGTTTTGAACATTTTTGTGTCTGGATTAAATTTTAAGAAAAATAACTAGACTCTATATAATTTTTTTTTTGCTCACTAAATCATCCTTAGACAATTAGATAGCATTAAGCCATTCCAACCAAAATATAATATAACTACTAACTATTTAATTGTTGCAAATTTGTGCATGTTTTTCTTTTCACTCGCGTACGTGACAACATTTTCGCAACATATGCTACCAAGAAAATGGGTTAAATGCCAATGGTGGGGCAACTATAAAAAGGACAAAGAGCAAGTTCACTGCACATATGTAAATTGTTGTTGTTATTGTTACGACATACCATCACACATTGGCTTCTAAGAGCGTTAGTTGCAAGTGCATATGGCAAACGATGCTTGGCAACCACACGCTGCGCTAATGTTGCTGCCTCAAGTGCGCATTTGTATGCTGCTTTTTTTGATGGGCTTTGTCTCTGTATCTGCTGTTAAATAATAGCGTAATGCTCGAGTAGTTCATGCATATATAGTATCTATACATGTGCATGTGAAAACACTCGCTAAGCGAACGAAAAGTCTCAGTGCAGCTATGCAATTTGCATATCAAAGGCGTTTAGCATATACACAGTCAAACATAAATATCTGGATAATTTTTGCTTTGCTTTTGTATCTGCGCGCGTAATTGTGCGAATGAAAAATGAATGTAAATTTTCACATTTCTCTGCTTAAGCGGTAAATGTGACGCCACAGTGGTATGGCGGCACAGCATATGTTTGTATGTAAGCATTTCCACACTCAAAGCCACAAATGTTGCGTATACGCCATCGGGGTGCCAGTGGCAGCAGTATAGCATTCTAGTAAGTATGTATGTATGTATGCGCAAATGCATTTGTTTCTAAGTGTTTTGTGTTACAACATAAAGCGCAGCTTGTTGTGCAGCTTGCTTCTGCATTTCCAGCTGTCTATTGTTTATTTCCTTTTGTCTTTTTTTCTGCTTACTCACTTCGGCCATAATCGCTGCTGCGGATGTGCTTAAAAATCTTGCAAGTAATCTTATGCGCCTGAGCACACATAGATGTGCGCGAAATGGCTCAAAGATTTAATTAACAAAGTTTAATGAAAGTTCGCATGCATAGCGACTCCTCAATATTAGAAAGTACATAGTCAATATCTGGGGGCGTTTTAAATATTGAGAGTTTATGAAAACACTCATTATGGGCGAAGTTTATTTAAGTGGGAAGGTTAGAAGCCGTGAATGTAAATCAAAATTACAAACGTAAGTAGTGTAGAATTTATATTATTGCTTTTACGAAGTTACCATTAAACGGTGATCAAATGAGGCGACTTTCCAGGCAATTTTAGAGTCGATTAGTTGAATCAAAAGTTGGCCGCACCCCAATTTCTTTGGAAGCGATGAGTTAAAAGTTGCTTGCAAAATCTCGTCATATAAACACCGTATTAGAATCCGCTCTCATTAAAAGCTGTGATTTCGCCATAGCCATTTATTCATTTTGATTTTTTAGGCCAAAAATAACTAAGCGGCATTGATAAAATTTACTTATACTTATACTTATATACCTTTACCTTACTAATACTAATACTTATACTTATACTTATACTTATACTTACAGTCGGTTTCACCAAATTTGTTCATTGCAAATTAACTCGGATTTAATTTTAATTTTAATTTTTATTTAACTTTGTACTTAAGTTTCCTGCGTTTCACCATTATTCAGATTTGGCAACCCAAAAATCTAAAAGCAGGGATGTTAGTAGAAATAACAGCTGATTTATGTAAACAAATAAATTGTGGTGTTATATTAGAAAAGTTCAAAATGGAAAGTGCAGCTCGAACCAAAAATTTTTCAACAGATGATATCAGTACTTTGCTAAGCCTAGTGCGGAAAAATGCAAATATTTTGGAGTGTAAAGCTACGGGGAGAGTGCGTCTCGATCAAAAAGAAAAGGCATGGGAAAATGTAGCGGAGAGTTTCAACTCGATGTGCTCCGGAGCACCACGGTCAGCAAAAAATCTGCGAACAAAGTATTTGAACTTGAAAGCAGACATGAAAAAACGATCTGCAGACCAGAAAAAGTATGCATATGGGACGGGCGGAGGTCCATCCAGAGAGCCAGCTGCTTCCAGTATTGACATATTACTGAGTGAGATATTGCCGGAGAAACAAGGGCAGGGAGTGGAGTCCAAATACGACAACGACTTCCTACCATTCGATAAACATTCTGCAGATTTGGATCATTCAGGTATGTACACAGTTGCAAATTACCAAATGATAATTATGACTAACATGTACATTTATGTATGTTTGGCCTTTTAACAGTTGGAACTGATCCTCAGCAGCGAAATGTTCAAAGCGAGCAAGTGGTGCAAAGCCAAACGATGAAAGAAGAAGGTGGTACAATGAAGTTTGTTTATTGAAGTAGCAAGACATCAATTAATAAATATCACAAACTATTCACAGATTGTGTAATCGATGATATGGGCTTGCGTGAACAATCAACAAGCAAAAGGCATCGTGCTTCAACCCCAAATCATACATCTGAAAAAGATGGTAACAGCAAATGTTTTATAATTTTAAAATTCTAATTACATACCTTGTTTGTTTGCAGATTATGAGCCTTGGGAGCACTACACACCAATGCAGTTGAAAACGCTTAAAAACAAGAAGCTTTGCACTGAAAGTGTAAACAGAAAACACACAAGT
>NW_016160983.1:44171-56824 GCF_001687245.7 Rhagoletis zephyria | reverse complement strand
ACCAAACTTGACAAGGGATGACGGAAATTCGTTCCAAAATAAATCATATGTATATTCCTTTCCTCATGTATATAAAAATTTTAGAATGAATTTTGAGTTTGCCAATAAAAATTGTAAAAATAGATTTTAGAGTCTGAAATCATAGTCATCTTTTACTCAATGTAATTTTTTTCATTTGGTGAAACACTATCTTTATAACATTAGAATCATTCGTTTGGCAAGAAGAACATTTTCACCATTTAATTTTAACATTTTGAAGTATCTAAAATTATCAAAATTAAAAAATCGTAAAATTTCAAAAAGTATGCTACCAATTTTTAATTTGATTGCACACTCTTGAAACTTCTGTTTGATGCCAACGTACATTACACAATATATTTTAAAACTACCGAAAGTTATTAAAAAAAAGCAATTATTATTATGATTGATTTTTTATTGTACTTGTTTCTGGAACTCAATTGATTGAAATATATGCAAAAATAATGCGTTTTTTTTTTTGTCTGGCGAGACAAGGAAGTGACACTAAAAAAAAAACAAGTCATGAGATTTGTTCATATACTCAGAGTAAACGACTTTAGGTGAATATTATTTAAATTTTAACCAATAACTACTACCTCCTTTACTAGCAATTAGCGTTGCTCGTATTTTTATGTCAAATATCTTTGGTTCCTGTTTCCTCTGATATCACAGTACAACAGCTGCCGTTATGGTTTGAGACCAAAAAACTCCTCCAATCGCATTTATTTTCATAGTTACGCCAGCAGAAAAATAAATTTTTATACGCTTAAATATGTCCATGCCATTACAAGCCATGCCAAGCTTAGCAGTTTGTCCTCGAAACCTTCTAATCTATGTTCGTAATAGTCACCAAATTGCTGAGCCATATAAAATAAGGGGAATAAGAGATTTCTAGAGCGTTATGTTTGCTCGTCGAGGGAGACAGTTTTTTTAGTCTGTTGTCTACCGAGCCAAAAGTAGCATCTACTGGCATGAGCTCTCCTTTGCTTGATCTTCAGGCTGAGAGTTTTGGCGGTGTTAGTGCTAATTGGGTAGATTTAGAGTAGGGAGCAGGTCACCTAGTTACCACGACCGAAACGATCTATTGTAACAAGCCTCTATTCGACTACAGCTCTTCTTTCATCCACGTATTGCTAAGAAACCTAGCGAGATTCTTCGGCTGAATCCCACTTAGGTCGTGTGCTTCTAGATACGGTGATCCCAGAAAGTGAATCCTGGTTCTTGTGTCCTATGTTTTACAAGTATTTTATTACCTTACAGTGGCCAGTAAGAATACCTGTAACAATTATTACTCTATGCCTACTGAGGTTTTTCGTTTCTTCTTGTTGTTATATCCGGAATAAAGGACTTCAAGACCTCTTACGGGGCTCCATGGAATGCCAGTAAAGGGTCCTGGGCCTATGAATCCCTCTGTAGCCACTTTTCTGACGAGAATATCTACCACTTAATTGCTTGCGAATCCACTGTGGCCCAGCAGCCATAGGAGGTATACCCGGTTCCTGGAGGCGATAAGTTTAAAAGCTGAACGCAGCCCCACACCAGCTTTGAGGCGACCCCTCTCAACATACTGCCTCGGACACAGTTCAATAGCGGGCACATCGGCCAGAAAGATTGAGATACTAGTGAAAAGGAGCTGCCTGGGTTGGACGTCGTGAACTCCTGCTCCAGTCTTAAAGCCGTCAGTATACTAGATGTGGCTGCCCTCCCGGGCTTAGGTCGTTAATTGTCGCAGTTGTTCCTGTCGAGAAAAGACCTTAAAGTTTTCTGTGAAGTTAAATCTCGGGAGGTGTGTGTCGATTTGCTTATCCAATTGCTATTTTCCAAGGGTTTGATGCACTGTGAAAATCTGGTAAACGATGTATTTACCAGTACTGGAGCCACACTGATAAGACTTGATGAGTTGCTTCTTGCAAGGATTCAGTCTTTCAGCCATATTGTCGATCGCGGTAATTAACGTTAACAGCCCTGCTTGTTAATTATACAGACTACACTGAGAATTAAATCTTCGGGCATGTATGCATTTATCATGGTACTCTTGCATCCTATCAGCTCTTCATGGCCGGCTTTGAACAGCCTCAGCCTTTATTCCCTCGCCTCCAACTCAAATATGAAACAACCAGCTGCCTACTAGAGGGTTAATAATATTTATTCGTATACTTAACTATGCACATATATATATATATATATAAGTATCTTTATGTGACCAAATAAAAATGTCATAAAATGACCACACGTCATTGAGCGGAAATTGAATTATTATCATTTCATTTTATATACCTTTCAGTTGCTGAATGTGCGATTTATGCTTTTTCCAATGTGCTAAAATATGAAATGTGGCAAAAAGGAAGAAAAAGTTAACAAAAGCCATAAACGATATCTCATTTAATATGCAAAAAAGGAATAAAAATCAAAACAACGGCTTTAAGCTACAGCAAAAAAACAACAAAGAAAACAAGCTTCTACCACACACACATGCATTTTTATCATATGTATGCATTTCTATATATATTTGTACATATTTCTTAGTATGTATACACATAAGGGTGGTTCTTAAAAGTTTATTTTGTTCCACGTACAAAGTATAGAAAGCCACGAAAATTTAAAAACTTAAAATAAATGTATGTAGGTTTGAAAAAATTTAATTTTTTTAAATCCCAAAAAATTCAAAAAACTTTTGATTTTCCCTAGCAATACCTCAGGAAGTTTATGAATTTAAATGAATAAATTTCAAAAACCGATTTAAAGTTCTATAAAACGAAAACCTGGTAACGACCCCTAATGTTTTTTTTTTTTTAATTCTGAAACTCTCGTTGTTTTCTTTATTTCGTACGTAGCAAAATGTATATAATTAAAAGTTACCGTAAATTTTTTTGGAACTATTTTTTGCCAAATGTTGCGAGATTCTTCCATATAAAAATAAATTGTATTTAGGCGACAAGAAATAATCAAAATCATTATTGTACTAAAATTGAGTGGACTACAAAACTGTGTGCTCAAAAAAATTCTTACACTTCTGAGAAAAAATTTGGAAATTTTGATGATTATTTGTTAGTTTTTTAGTTTTCTACATATTTAGTTTAAAATCTTGTTTTATATGATTTTGTTAGAGAATGAAATGTATTTAAATAAAAATTCTTAAAAATAAATAAACAAACATGATATGTCCGATACTGTATATGCTTGAATATACTTATGTACATAGATATACATGCGCACTGTGGCAGATTTTAGCGTCATCATTGACAGCCGCAAATGCGCGTTGAAACTTTTCAATTGCAATGCTCGCAAATGCTTAAATGTCCAATGATAGACCGCGACACACACTCACACATACCCATTTTAATTCTTATTCATATTCATATGTGTAAATAATAAAGAAAGGTAAGTGGTAATTTTAATGTTCAAAACAGCAGCTATCCACGCTGTTAGCGTGTCGGACATTCATTATTGGCATTCTCATTGTCAACCGGCGACCAAAGCAAACAATGCAATGCAAATAAAGCACTCTTCTGCACAGACAAAATATATACATATAATACGCTGACAGAAAACACAATGCGGGTTCTGGTCTCTTGCCACACTATATGTACATACATTTATAACCCTGCTTGCATAATTCTTTGCATTGTCAGTATTGAAATATTGACACAACGTCCATTGTCAAACAATTGTAGGAAATGGTAAATAATGAAAATTGCATAGCGTTGACCACAAATAAATTAAGTTGGCAAGCATAAAAGGCTTAGAATCGGTAGAATAATCAACAAATTCATTGTGTCAATAAGCGAGGAGGTCTTATGGCTTTGAGAGTAATTGCGATATTTTAAATTAATAGAGAATTTATGAACGTACTCTAATACAATTATGCTTATAATCTCGGAATTCTTGGGAAACTTTCTGCCCGTGAGATTAAATTTGGAAACTTTCTGCCCGTGAGATTAAATTTGCCAATCAATAAATCAATAAATAAATAATTATGGTAAGAGCTTACTCGAGGGGAACGAATTTTGCATGTGTCTTCTGAGTCCCTTCAAAATAGCTAGATATTAACCTAAGTGTCTATTGTACTTTCTACCTTTCACAAAACTTCTATTAGGCCTAAGGTCCCCAAGGGAGGGGGTAGAGCGTGAAGGCGCTCATACTTACGCCACTTAAGGCATATGTTTCTCTCTCGTCTCCTGGAAATGTCATCACATTCGACGATAACCGGAAAAGATCATTTAACCCTATGCCTAAGAAGGCCTGTGACTATTCTTAAATTCACTTTTATGAGATTGATTAGAAGTAGGAATCTTGTTTAACTGTATGCCCAAGAAAGTGTTTTACTTGGCGTAGCTCTTTTGAGCCGCGCCAGTCCTCTTCGGTTATTGTATTTGTTTCTCTCCTGAGCTCTTCTTTGATCTTATTTGAACCTATGGTCAGGCAGGGCTCAGGTTCAGTAAGTGTTGTGGCCACCGCTCCCCTAGCTGGTCTGTCGTCCACTCCATTACCCTCTATTCTCTTCTGATCTCGAACCAAGAGTAAGCGAAAGCTATTTTAATTTGCACGAGATTTAAGTTTACTCATGCATTCGAAGGATAGAGATGATGTTACTTTGAGACACACAAACGCCTAAAATACCACCAGGCCTACACTGAAGATAACAGTTCCTTTATTTTGATAGTTCCTACTCCGATATAACTCTGCACACAGACTGATGGCGTAGACTTTTGCCTGAAATATATTGGGAACCTTCTTAGCTCTGGAGCCTTAGATTTCTGCCTAATTGGGGCTCTAAGCCCCAGGAGTTTTCGGGTCATCTGTGTACCAGTTTAGGGTACTAATTCGAGTTATCTTTTAAAAATGGAGACGCTCGATGTTTTTTTACTATACACTTCTATACTGAACCTCTTTTCAAATACCTTGGTCCTTGGAATCTCGTCTTTTGGCGGATGGGCTAGTGGGAGTTCAGATCCTAATTTCTCTGTATTCCTGTATGATATAATCTTTCCCCTCCCAAAACCATCTCTAGCTAAATTACGTAAAGTTTCTTTAGCCCCCTGTTCTATGGTCACGTATAGGGGCTTCCGCTCAAGAATTAACTCCAGCGCTAATGTAGGACGGCTGCGCATTGCTCCCGTGCTGCAAATACAAACCAGACGTTGAAGCTTGTTGTTGTATATCAATCTAAGTATTCTTGGGTGGCATTCCTAGAATTGACGTTTCCACACATTTTGTGAGAAGTTCAGTTTCCATGATCAGTCCTAGATACTTTACATTGTTATTAACACTCACCAGAACTCCACCTGAGATTATATTTCTAATACCCGGAAGGACCTTTCTCTTGGTGAATGCATTAGTTGATATTTTGGTTGCGTTGATGTTGAACCCCGTCCTCGGATCGATGTAAGTCACTTTGATAGTCATGCTCTCGAACCTCTCTCTGGCTATTGGCATCGGATTCCATTCCCGAGAGTAGCTGTAGAAGTTCGTCTACTATTAGGCTCCATAAAAGTGGGAACTATTTTTCCTGTAGGCATCACTTTTTGGATTTTCCGCTGAATCAGGATTTCCCCTATTTCGCTTTTAAAGATCTTGGTTCCAAGTAGGCTGCTATTTAACTAGGTATGTTTCTTCGAGGTAAATGTCAATATTGCTGTTGCTGTCGTCTTCTACTAACCCAAGTTAATACATATTATAACTTCTATGATTTTTCTTACGCCTATCTACGTACATACATATTTAAGTCTATTTTTATTTACCTGTCTTCAAGCTTAGCTTCATTTATTTACCTACATACGTATTTGTGTAAACAAAGATAAACGAAAAATATATATGTATGTGGCTCGTATTGTTACTGATCTGGATTTGTTTCTGTCCATACTTGTCTTCACATTTATTCACCATTGCAATGCATACTTAGTATAAATTTTTACTGTAAGCTTTGTTACCTATTGTTGTTCTGCTGAGTATACAATTTCCATATGTTATACCAACGGCTTAGAAGACCTTAGCATAGTGTTTGGACAACGCCATTGCATGCTTGCTTTCAGAGGTATTGATTGGAATAAATTTACATAGGTACATTAGGATGGTCCTTAAAAAATCAAATGAACGATTTTTTTTCAGTCTCACCCCCTCAATCGGTAATACCACGATCACAGAGATCACACATAAAGTTTGGTTCCGATAGGAGACGGTTATGGCGACTCAAAAAATTAAAAATATTTTATTCGCTTAATACCCAAGGTCGATACTAAATAGTAATGTCGAAGATATCACATATAAATTTCTGATTGCAGTCGTTTAAGACATTTTCATAGGGTAATCTGAAGTTTGCCCCCTGTGCGCCACGTCTTAGCCGACTCAAATCGGGCCAAAATTTACACGTGATACCTTCGACTAAAGTAGTATCGATTTATGGTATTAAGTGCAAAAAAATCATTTGAATTTTTTGAGTCACTATAGAGAAATCTGAACTTTGCCCCCTGTGCGACACGCCTTAACCATCTTCAATCGGGATCAAAATTTTTATGTGATATCTTCGACTATATTAGCATCGACGTACGGGTTAAGGCTTAGGAAATCTGATTTAAAAATTTGCTTCCTACATTTAAGGACTACCCTGAGATACATACATATGTATGCATGTATATGTATGCACTTAGAATGCGACAAGTTTCACTTTTGCTTATAATTTCGGCATGCATAGTTATGCATAGAATCATTTATAGCGTATAAGATTGTAGATCATAGACTGAATAAAGTTGAATATTCAATCAGGCATAGCAAATTCATATTTAAATTGTAGCGTAGATACGCTTTTCTAGATTACTATGGGCAACATTTTAATTACATTCATATGCAATTCGAAAAGTAAAGCTGAAGTTTTGATATCCTAGAGAGACTGCAAAATGCGGAGCAATTGCAAAAGATGTAAAAATATAATAAAACTTTAGTTGTAATTTAAGTTAATGTTTGCAGGTAAGCTTACAAATTTATTATTATGAAGGTGCAATTTATATCTACATACATATTTACATATGCATATATATTATGAGTAGATAGCAGCTAGCCACATCGCATCACTGAAACTTAATAGCACTTTAACGATATTGCCAATTTGAAAGGCGTGTGGATCATATACCATTTTTTACGCAAACTTTTGTCCTGGAAATTCATGTTTTATAAGTATCGCAGTAAATTTCAAGATTTAGGTCAATTGAAAACGATCAACAAGCCGAACCGCAACAGACATGCTAGAGAGGTCGAAGATGCTTGTTTAAAAAAATATTTAACACAAAAGGTTTGAATTCCAATGAAGAACTACTACAATTCGTAGATTTTGATCGAGCTTAGGTGTAACAGTTAGTGGAAAAAGCAATAGTGAAAATACCGAGGGCAAACTTTATTCAGACGTGGGTAGTATCATATGTTCTAAAAATTGCCACTCTAAATTTCTATGGCTAAATATCTAAAATATAAATTAATAAGGCGTGTCCCTAAAAAATATACAACATCTCCAACATCTTCGGCTTTCGCGGTTAGCTTAGCGGTTGCTATAATTCCACTGCTGGGCAAGCTTTATCTTGCTAGGT
Source organism: Rhagoletis zephyria (assembly GCF_001687245.7). Lineage (NCBI taxonomy): Eukaryota > Metazoa > Arthropoda > Insecta > Diptera > Tephritidae > Rhagoletis > Rhagoletis zephyria. The sequence continues at coordinate 49,229 of NW_016160983.1, read as the reverse complement.
ACTTAGTACGAGTATATTGGTTCTGCGACCCATCTTTTATTGGCCAATAAAATAAGGATTAGTCTTAAACTAGAGCTTATACATTGCCGGCGCGGTAAACTCACATATGAGAAGTGTTCATGTTCGATAAGCTACTGACCGTGAAAGTTCCTCCTCTTCGAAATTACCTAAATAATCTGTTTGACATGGTACCCAAATTTCCTTTAATATGACGACAGCTTGGATCGCGAAAAAGATAGTTACTGCGCGAAGGAAACAATTAGGAGGAGACTAGCTACATTTTCCGCTTGAAACATGCCTCAAAGAGCTGCCGATCGAAAACTCAATGTTACAAATAACTCTTTTAAATATATACACTATTATATATGTTTAAGTGCAAGCATATTGCGGTGAAGCCGTTTTCAGAGACTAAAATGGAATTGAATAGTCTGGGTGACTGAAATTTTACCAGGCAGATATGTATGTATCTGAAACTTTGAAATGGCCAAATATCGTGTTCTTCCTTTTATTCAAAGTATTTACTTTACCTAGATTTTACTTTTATTTGTGAAGAGAGCTATAACAATTTTTACTGAATTGCCATTGAGTTAGTTCTGCACGGTTAAAGCTCGGTCGTCCGTGTATGTTCTGGCTGCCCGTAGCCTGTAGGGGGAACAGAAAAATGTTCATCGCCAGATTCTATTATGGCTTGCGGTTTGCCTCTTGGTGCATATCTGGCGCAATATAATTCCTTTAAAAGGAAGAAGACCGATATACCACCAGATGTTCCATTTTCGACATGTGGCTTAATTGTGCAGATATGAAAATGCGGCTTTCTCTCTCCGCCTTTTCTTACTCGACTTGAAGTTATATTGAAATTTACAATCAAATCGAGCCAGCGCGCATCTGCTCGATGACGTGTACTATAAGCATGTTTGCTGGCTACGAAAAACATGTAACTAATAACTACACTTACAAATAGCTATGTATGTTCATAAGCATTTTTGAGATTGACTTGCTGGCTATGAGCCAGTCTGCCTAGTTTTTCGACATCGAGTGCCTACATGCACGTGTACAACGAAAGTCATGTGAGTGTCCACAAGAATTGAAAACAACATGAGCATGCCACACATGCCTGCTACCGACACATGTATATACCTACATATGTACCCTGCAAACCAAAGTTCCCGAAATCTTAACGAAATCTTTAGGAGTATCCGATTTCTGTAACGATTTTTTTCGGAATCTTCAAAGAAAATTATATGAAGTGGTTGACACGAACTCGTAAAGAAATTTCTGTATGAAAAATAAAGAAAATTCTGAAAGAAGTCTGCAAAAATTCTTCACATAGCAGCATTATTTTCATTTCTTTACCGATTTTCTTCCGAAATTTCGTAAAAGTATGGAAGTGTGCGTAATTTATTTCATTTTAGAAAATTCGGCAAAAAATCAGATGGGATCTCTCCGAATTCTTTAAAAATTCTTTATGATTCAGAATACTCTGAAAAAATGGTTTGCAGGGTATGTATACCCTCCGTTGCAAGTACAGCATTGGGACTCCTTCCGAAATGTCGTCATTTGTATTTTATATGTATGCACATACACATATAATAAATGTACTGGCATGACTTTGTAAACCTACAGACATACATATGTATTTGTTTGTCCAAATAGTATTCGTATTGTTCTTACCTCAAAGGAATTCTTAACAGCCACTAAAACCAAAAAACACAGCTTACTTTCTTGAATACATGACTAGGTATGTATGCATATGTTCTTACATATGTATGAGTGTTCATCAGTCCCGCATCTGCACCTTGCTTTCGCTGCTCGGCTTTGTCGACTCGTACAACTTTCTCTATTGTGCGTACAAGCATACATTCAAATTTTGAGGGCATGCTGGGCATGTCGTACTTGAAATATTTACATTTATATGTATGCATTTTTGTGTGTGGGCAACATGTACGGGTATTCCCTATTGTCGGAAAGTCATATTGTTCATATCAATATTTTACGAAATGCTCATATGCTCATATCTTTGAGACTCGACTAACCTGCAACTAGGGATGTTAAGTTTAAAAGCTATTTACTTAAAAAGTTAGTTTTTTGGAATAAATTGAACAAAGGAGACGAATATAATTTGTTGAGTGCTCTCCAAATGAAAGGCGAATGCTTTCCATATATAATGCGTATGCTTGGATTATCATAAGTAAGTATGAATTCGCATTTAACGGTCATTTTAGGGTAAGTTGGAAAAGCGGTGACTGTTGGGCGGTAGGGGTCAAGAAAAAATCTCTAGTTCAGTTTTTTAGCTGACTCAAGGTAACCTGAACTTTGTGACTAGGTGGGCGGCTAACCGCGGCCTCGGTGTCACCCACAGCAAGATGGAACTAGTCTTGTTCACTCAGAAGAATAAGCTGTTCGATTCGGCTCTTCTCACGATCAGAGGTGTCCGACTGCAGCCCGCTAACAGGGCCAAGTACTTAAGCCCGATCCTAGATAGGAAGCTTTCGTGGAAGTTAAATATTAAAGAAAAGTTGAGAAATGCTTCGGTTGCCTTATATTGCAGCCGGAGAGCTATTGGTAAGCACCACTGCTACATTGCCGTTTAAAGCCTAGATGCGAATGATTCCTGTCGAGATGGCAGGCAGGAACTGTTGCAGCACAAACTGCTATCAGAGTGTGGGTAACCGGGTTGTTAACAAGCTAGAAGATGGGACCCTCCTTATTAATGGCCGGTTTCGAGTTCATTACTGCCTCTCCGAAACAGTGTAGGAAGTGCCATACAGCATCCGGGCTGGTGAATGTTTTGCTTTTAATGGAAATTCGCACTCGTTGGCGAAGTCCAGCTACAGGGCCAAATCGTACACTAAAATTCGCTTATAAAATGGGATTTTATTTAACGTTGCCTCAGATTTAGGAGCACTATTTATTGCTCGTACATTTATGTAAATAGGCATGTTGGCAAGCCTACGTACGTTCTGTTAGGCTATGGGAGATCTCAACTGGCCACCCAACAACATCTAAATTAACCTAATGAGAGGCAATCAAAGTTTCAAGCCCACTGATGATGCCTTGCAAATTAATCTGAGAATGTCTGATTTGGACATAAATTTTATTTGGTTATTAAACCACAGTACCACTTTCCATCGCTTTTTGCCGCTACTGCAGTTACGCGTCTTGATTAAACCAGCAACAAAAATTTTCCAGGGACGAATATCTCTAATAGTGACAAGAAATTATGCAAGTAAGAAATTCTTATACCTCATGCACATTAAAAGCAGAGCATAACTCATTAGTACCCTCTTAAAAGCTATATAAAAAGGGCACGCGATGCTGGCTGCATACAAGTACTCACATGTGTACATTGCACATTAAATTACCTTCCACTTGAGGTTGCACTGCAGCGATTCGCATTGGCTACTTTTGAGCGCACTGCAGCAAGCAGCTACCGGATATACTGTTTTAACTGGCGGATAGTGCTCAGTCCGGATGCTGTGTAGCCGTTTGTTGGCATTCACACGATTCCAGCAATTCATATGCACAGCACGAAGTAGGGCAAATTTATCTTTTTCCGCAATGAATCCGTTGCATTGATAGCTGCTATGCACACACACACAAACATACTCATAGAGAAGCAGCAGAAAAATCAGGCTTGCTAGCCGTATAGTGCTGTTAGTAATACTCATATACTTACAAAAATATACATACATACATATAAGCAAAACAAATTTGCATTGATACTTGTTGGTAGGTGTCTCTCATACATATGCATATGAGATATCTACGCACACACTCAATCACACATAGGCATTTGATACAAATGTGAAAGTCTTAACAGTATATACAGAAAACATACTCGAATATATACATTAGAGTGGTCCAAAGAAAAAATATCGGAAAATATATTACCTGTTTTTTTTTTAATAAAAAAATATTTTGAGGTGGATCAAAGCGCTCAAAATGTCCCCTATATTTTTTATGAGGAAAAAACTATTTCTCATAGAAGTGCACATTAGGTCAAATGATTAATTTTTCTGTGCGAAATTAATAGCAGCTAAAATATTGCATTATTTTAATGTAAAAAGATGGAAAACGTTAAAACAAGTCTAAAGGCAGTAAATAAAATGTTAAACAGACTTGGCTTTCGTAAAACAGAACTTACTGCTTTTTTGTATGTTCAAATGATGAGTATATGTTTTAGGTATTACTCAAAAACATTGTCCAATTAGCTTGGTTTTGACACAAGTTATTTTCTTATCATACACAACCCGCTCCTCTTTAAAATGAGCTATATAATAAAATAAGTATGGTCACATGTACATAAATGGTTTCTTCTAGCGATTAGTTATGGCATTATCGAAATTCCTAAATTAAAAAAAGAAAAATATTTACTACATGTCTCGCAGATATGTCTTGAGGAGAGATTCCTAAAGCAGTTTGTCTTCATAAATCACTTCATTTTCACTTGAGGTTTCAGTATTTCCAAATTCTCCACCGATATTATCTATTTATATTCAGAATACAAATGCTGCTTTGTGACACATTTACCGAAAATCGCTGGTAACTTCCTGAAAAGAATACGAATGTTTATATCAAAAGGCAAGTTGTTTGAAGTTTGGCTGATTGGATGTTCGAAAAAAGAAAAGCCTTTTTCGGTTGTCAACCATGTTGAAAAAAAATTTGGTGCTGCTGATATTTGCGAAAGTTCCATGAAACTCTTAGAAGAAAAAAACGAGTATTTTTTGCAATTATTTATCAAATAAATATGAAAATTATGGGAAACAATTTGGAAAGGATGCTAAAATATTTATATCTGAAAACATTGCGTTTCTTGCTGATGAGGTTCTTTTCGAAATCAAAAAGCCAACTGTGTCGACCATCAGCCGGATTCTAACTTTCGCTATCGCAAAAAGGCAAATCCTTGAGAGAACTCACGGACTGAAATTTCCAATTTTTTTTACTCAAAGTGAATAGAGCTTTGAACATTCTTTTAACAAATTAGTTATAACGGGTGATTTTTTTGAGGTTAGGATTTTCATGCATTAGTATTTGACAGATCACGTGGGATTTCAGACA
>NW_016160983.1:19607-44146 GCF_001687245.7 Rhagoletis zephyria | reverse complement strand
TGATAGCATGATAGCCCACAAAAAACCTTTTTTCATGAAAACGGCTAAAAACGGCAAATTAAGTAAAATAAATTGAACTCATTACATCTTAATTTATCCATTTCCGATTCCATTTTGTTTGCCGAAAGTTAACAAAATTGTAAAAGCTTACATAAAATCATAAATTGAAATAAATTTTAAATTTTGAGGTTATGCAAATAAGTCAGTTTTTTGCAAACAAATGATAAAAAGTCACTTTTTTAAATTGGGACATAGGTTCTCACTTAGATATAGTTTTTTTCCCCATTTAAAATTTTCCTTTAGTTATTCGAACTTTACAAAAACAATGCACTTGGAATTTACAAAATAAACCGGTTGCGCAAACAACGTATCAATAACGTTTTGAAAGTGTAACTTTGGTTTATTGCTGTATAACGGTGTTTTTTATTTTACAAAAACTAAGTGAAGTTTCTGTTATTTTGGAGTATTCTCTACAGAACGGCAACAAAAAATAATGTAAAACTGCCTTTACGAAATTGGACTTTCGCACAGCCAAATGTATCATTTGACCTAATGTGAAGTGGTAGAGAATCCTTGAAAATCAATAGTTTTTAATCGGTAAACTGGGACCTCAAATAATAATACCCAATTTTTTATTTAACAATTTTTTAATGCAATGGAGGATCCATAAAAATTGTTAATATTAAGAAATGGTTAAATAAACAATTGGGTCGAATGAAGAATATTAGTTTTCAAGGATTTTGTATTATTTCAACGAAAAATATTTTTTTTCCAATGCATAGGAAACTTTGAGTGTCTTAAGCGATCTCTAAAGGGGCGAAAAATGACACTGAATATGGCACAACGCCGAAACAGGTTTGTCTCCGATTGAAATTTGACAAGGAATAACGGAAAATCATTCCACATTACATCGACCTCTAAATGTATTATTATTTAAAAAATATATCCCTGATTTTATTCCATAAGGAAAATTCCTTGGTGAGTACAATAAAACTACAACTTTTATATGCGCATATGTACGCATGGGTGTCCTGTAAAAGACGCTCAGCTCTAAGCGAAGAGTAGAGCGAAAAGATTTTGAAAGTATTAAAAATTGTATTGAATAAAAAAGCGTTGGGATTTCGCCGCTGTAAGAATATTCAATGCCGCTGCGGATGGCGCGGAAGCAGCATCAAGTTGGTATGACAAGATGAATTGCACAGCGCAGCACATGGCGTGGCAAGAGTATATATACAGGAAAAGCAGCGCATCCAGCTGACCGATGGGCATCCGTTTTTGTTTAACATCTATTTCTTCTTTTTTTTTTAGTTTTATATTTAATTTTCGCACAATTCCTTTTTCTCGGTGGTTGTGCCAACACCAGCGCACTCCACTTAGCTGTTTCGTTCGATGTTTGAGGCTCGCATGTTTTGCTTCCTAAAACAAATATGTACATATATGCGTACATATGTACCAGCGTAACTGAAAACGTATTCAATTTATTTACTTCGTACAGGGGGTTGCCTGGCTAAAAATACTCACTTCGAAAGCTTTGCATGGGCACCACTGATGGCCAGCAACAAGGATGGTCTTTTTGTTTTCTAGTTGGTTTATTTGCTTGTGAAAAGTGTTGTTAATTGTTTGTATTGCTGGCTATTCGTTTGTTAGGTTATCTCAAGCAAAACCTGTTAATTGAACACTTGTCGACAAAGGGCTGGCGCACAATTGGCTCTACGCGATAGATCCTAAATTTCGATGTGCTTATTTTGGAACATTTCTGTGGGGAGGTTAGGGCGAGCCATTTTTTTTTTTAACTATACCCGTTTAGCATAGAAGGATTCGACGCTCTAAAATCAATTTGGAGTTTGCCAAATTGCGAAAATGGGTTTCTTAGGAATATGCCCAGGAAATCGCTTCACGGCCGCGGGACTTATGCCACTACTTCGCTCAGAGTCTTTCTGCATACGATATTCTGCTTCGAGGAAGGGCTATTACACTGTGGAGATGTAATCTCAGTTATGCTATTAGAAAAAGGGAAATTACTGTGAACAGATTGAGCAAAAAACTTGTTTTATTTGGTAAGTTAGCCGTAGGCTGAGTTTCAGTGAATGTTTTTGTGTGTGAATTCGGCTGTTGGTCATATAGTTCAACTTTGAGACATCAAGAAATATTTTCGACGTAAAAGCCTAAGACGAGCAGTATAAATCGGTTATTATATGTACATTAGGACGGGTCGAAAATTTAATTTTTCCCAAATCCGTATGTAATAATGAAAATATAGCATTGTCAGTTTAAATTAAACTTTTTTCAAATTAAATGAAACCTTTTTCAGGTTAACCGAAACCCTTTTCAAATTAAATGAAACCTTTTTCAGGTTAAGCTTAACCTTTTTCAAATTAATTGGAACCTTTTTCAGATGAAGCGAAACCTTTTTCAAATTAAATGAAACTTTTTTCAGATTCAATGAAACTTTATTCAAACCAAATGAAACTTTTTTCAAATTAAATGAAACTTTATTCAAATTAAGTATTAAACTTTTTTAAATTAAGGAACAGGAAATCAACTTAACCTATTAAGAGCCGTTTGCACCATGTCTGGCTAACACTAAAGGCTCAGTTATGCATACTTGGCATTGCTTGAGAGTTGTCACGAATCTGTTAAATGAGCTTCGCGTGTAAGCTGTTACCCAACGCACAGCATTACATACGTAGAAGTCTGTTGGTTTTTGATTTCTACGTAAAAACACGTACGTAACAGAGCCTTAACTCCCAGTTGCACATCGTTATCGACGCCATACTTATATCACGGAGTCGATAACGCCGATTATGAAGTTTAACTGGGAGAATATTTTTACTGTTGCTACACGAATTCAAAGCTGTCAACTATTATTTTCTTAAGGGAGAATAGGGAAGAAAGTACAAATACTCTCCTTCTCACTCACTCGCTTAAGCGAAATGTAAAATTTGGCATTTGCATAACAATTGTCTAATTATTTTCTTTTAACTTAAACAAACTCTACGGATTAGAGCACAGTCTAATCACGGCAACATTCAACTTCGGTTCAAGAATAATTTTGACATGTCCCATTTCTCTTTTCCTTTTCACATCATCCTTTACATGTACTCCCGAAAACAGAGATATTTGAAGTTTTATAAAATGAATAAATTATATGATTTGCCTAGTTACCAAAACCCCTCGAAAATCACAACAAACCAACCAACCTACCAAAGCCTTATTTTTAGAAATGAAACTACCTATTTTGGTCCAATTGGAGCGAAACGGCCACACTGTATTCAACATGCCTTGACCGTAACGGAGAGCAACACGTAACAGCTAATTCAAAGTAAATGAAGTTTCATTTCATTTGAATAAAGTTTCATTTCATTTGAATAAAGTTTCATTTAATTTGAAAAAAGTTTCATTTAATTTGAATAAAGTTTCATTGAATCTGAAAAAGGTCTCATTTAATTTGAGTAAAGTTTCACTGAATCTGAAAAAGGTTTCATTTAATTTGAAAAAGGTTTCACTTAACATGAAAAAGGTTTCATTTAATTTGAAAAAGGTTTCGCTAAATTTGAAAATGGTTTCATTTAAACTGAAAATGCTATATATTGTAACATGAGGTCAACAACAAGCACCGATTGTCCGATTGGAGGATCCTCAAATGGATTTTTAAATTTTATATTTAAAACACTATTGCATTTGCCAACAGTTATTTTTTCGTCTAAATACTTATTGCACGTCGCCTACTCTCATATAACGGTAAGTTCAGAAACCACGAGAAATGTGCTTCTTCCGTGACTAATGAAACCATTTCGCTCCAAATTTCACGAATGCATAATGGACTTATAGTTGGCGTTCGTCACCCTAATTTTATTTAAGTAACGCATGTATGCGTTTGAAACAACTATTTAGTTATCAAAAGATTTCTATTCATGTACAATCCGTGTCTGACCAAACGAGTGTGACTAGCTCCATGGTCCTTTATGTGTTATATAAACATCGTCAAATTTGTTTATATTTTTCACTTAGTTATGAAGAATTGAATACTCGTACGGGAAAGTCATCGCTTTTGTAAGTTTTTATGAATACTTCGACAACTTGTAGAAGCATTAAAAAATTTATATATATGAACGTGAGCTGCTAAATTTAATTAGCTTTAATTTGGTATATCGTCTTGCTTATAACAATTAATGCCTTCCCTAGATATTGGCAGCCAAAGTTTCATTTTCAAAATTCATTCACTTTGAATCAATTCCGCGGTCTAAAGATATGTTTTAAATTAAATCTTTCGTAGCCAGTTATTTTTGGTTTAAACAAAAGACAACATAATATACTATTAAAATATCATCAAATGCCTTTTATTTTATACCAAAAAAATCGACCCAGCCCAATATACATGTATGTAGTAGAATAGATATGTAGAGATTCCATAAATTTTGAAATGTTGCATTTAAATGTTACAAAGTTTTCTAACAAAAACTTAAAAATATTTTCATTTCATTTGCTGTGATTAATTTTATAACCTAAACCCCTTTGTTAAAAAAATTATAATTTATGTGTATTTAATTAAAATGTTGCAAAACACAAGTAGTCACAACGCAAATACGCTAAAAACTAATTGGTTACATAATTATCGCATGAAATTCTGCTTTTTGCCTTCACAAGATTCCGAAGTATCATTTAAAACAAATTTTTAGAAAAATTGTTTCGAACAACCAGATTTGCTAACCAACTATCAATGTTGCATATAAGCTTCTTGAAATAGATGGTAAGAAAAGAAAGAGCCACAATTCCCTAAAATTGTCTTATGGTGGGCTTAGGCAGGTTTGAAATGTATCGACTCATATATCACTAGTTTAGAGTGTAAAGTTGCTAAGTCCCCAATTAAACATTTTACAGGAGAGCAAAAAAAAAATTAATAAAGCCATTTACTTCAAGTATATTATAAAAATGTTGCCTGTTTAAAGAAAAGCAAAACTCAATACGAATCATAGGGATTATCGGATTTTCGGTCTTTCTTTTGGACCTGGCAAATTTTCCCTTCATTTAATATAAAGCAGAATAAATAAAACAAGTACCTTCATCCTTTTCGAAACAATGCTTTTTAGATTTCTCTAGCCTCCTGTTTGAAAGTATGAGTTTTCATAAAAAGTAGACTTAGCAACTTTTCACTCTAAGCTAGCGATATGAACATGGTTTTCGAGGAAACACTGACCTTTTTCGAGTTGCGTAGTTATCAATCAATTTGTTCTTTCGCCAGCGGCATATTACACTTGTAGCGCAAATGTATTGGTACATTTTTTTTTGGCCACAGCCAAAACTGTAGCGCATTGGGCCACTGGCGCAATCAGCGACAGGTTTTCGCGGGAGTGCTTTACTTCCTATTTCGAATTTTCCATTTTTTTTGCTTTCATTATACCTGTACTTTGATCGAGGTCTTTTGGCAGTCACGCACGCACTCACAAACTACTCTGTATAAACGAATGTGCGTGTAAAATCAACGCTTGTAACTTGCTAACTCGGCATAGTGCACTGGGGCGTATGAGTAACCAAATTGCAAAATCGTTCAACCGGAAGACTCGCTTTTTTTCTGAGAATTTTTATTTAGTGTGCAGTACTAAGCCGAAAGTATGTACATACATATACTTATCGATAATTATCTGCAATAATGACACAACTCAAAAGTAAAAAAAAAATATTTAGTTCTAGTTGGTTTTAAAAATGAGAAAAAGGAAAATATTAAATGTGCGTTTATTTTTACTTTCAATGGGGAATATAAAAAAAACCCGTTGATATACCGAAAGTAAAATTTATACATATTAGATTTAATGCTTATTTACGATGAAAATAATTCCCAGACTTTATTTTCTGCATAACTATATACGAGTACATACAACAGTCGAGATTCTGTCAGCTATGTATTATACGTTCAAATGTATGTGTAAATTCAGAATGAATATATTTCATAAATAATGAGCAATGGCAAGCAATTTATGTCTTTTTATGTATTTGCATCTAGACATGCATATGACAAACAAGCATCTATGAATGCATAGGTATGATTACGGTGACCATTCGTACCGATTTTGGCGGGATAGTACCGATCATGAGAAAATAGTCCAGCTGAATATTTTTTTTTTAATTTCGGGACATATAAGTGTTCCGATTTTTCATATTTGTACCGCTTATATCACGATTTTCAGTGTTTTAGTTATTAATTTGACAATTTAGTTTGTACTCCGGCCCAAAAACATTATTTCGTACAAATGTGGCAGCACTTTCCATAAACATGGCCAGCATGTTTATTTTCTACAATCTTTGGTTATGTTTTATTCTGTCAAACTGGTACTCTCGCTATATTGCTGTCATCATTCCTGTCAGCAAGTTTTTTTTAAGGTTTTTGTAAGTATTTGTTAAGTTTTGTGTTTTTTGTATGAAAATATTCTTGCTTGAATTCAGTGGGTTTATAAAAAGTAATTCTATTTCCCTAAAAAATTCATGGGTATGAAAAAAATATGCTGTAGATACAGTGGAGAAAATATAATGAAAATTTTGTCCTTTTTAAATTAAATTTCTTAGAAACATTCTGAGTATGCAGCTTGATAGCCTATTAAATTTTAGTAAAACTAGTGCAAATTTTAAGAATTTTTTTTTTTTTTGTCACCGTAGATATGGTGCACTTATGTTTATCCTGACGCAAGTACTTATATGAATACGCACATTCATTTTCCTATATTTCAACGTTTCATATTTCAGCGTTTCATATTTCAAATGCAAATCAGCAAAGGAAAAGTTGACAGTTTCCGCTTGGTAGCTTTAATCAGCAACATAGAAATGTTTCAATTGAACTTATGCTTAAGCTTTTACTTTATTTACCACAATGGCAAATGAAAAATGAAAAAAAATTGTGCAGCGTCTTATGGCAGGGATGTAAGCTGATATTACAGCTGCAGTGCATGAGCAGTTGAAGAGGTATTCGCTTACATAATGCTGTCGCTTGTGGGTTTAGTTTCTGAGTATGTACTTATGTGAGCATAAATGGCTTCAAATTTTAATAAAATTTGGTATATGATTAATGGATTTATGGAAATGCGAAATCGTATAAAATACTAAAGGAATAAATTGCGCCCGTAAAGAGGAAGTGAGAGATCGTTGACCCCTAACAACAAACCCCTTTAGGTTTCTTGTGCAAAAATTTTATCGACGATTATATTTATTTAAAAGTATAGCTCATGTGAGGTTAATCTGGCGCACCACGCATAGATCTTTTCGTTTCTAGCGATACCCGATTGAAATCGAAGCTCAGTTTGCCTTGAAGTACATACATACATAGACACCGTTTAGGAACCAAAGGTGATCTTGAATTACCCTTTTAGATATATGATACAGTTTCCTGATAGCGTTGAAAGAAATCAAAATTGGTTTGGCTTCTAGTCTCCTAAATTTCCCACATTCGTTGCTATCAGTAATATTAAATGCGGGTGCCACCGGCAGAGCGATTATGATTCCGAAGTAAGAATCATTTAGCTTAGCCTTCATTTGGCTTGCCCATAATTTTCGCAGCTTTTAAAGTGGTTCAATTTTTCCCACTTTGCCACTTAATCAAAACCAAGAGCGCAGTCGGAAAGGTATTTTTCTGTAGATGAGGAGAGTTTTTATGGTTTCAAAAAGATGATGAAGAAATAAATCATAAAAGTGAAGGCAAAATTGAAGATTAAAACGAAAATTAAAACAATGCGAAATAAATAAGAATAAGGGCAATACGCAACTGAAAGAGTAAAAAAAATATTGAAATTTCTCGACAAGAATCGAAATAAATTCAGTCATTAAAAAAAATTAGTTATCAAGATACAGAAATTTATCGAATTATTCAAATTGATCACTGTTTATTGAGTTGAAATGAAATTTATCAAGTTATCGATATTTATTGAAATATCATTATTTATAGAGTTAATAAAATTTATCGAGTTATCGTAATGTATCGAATTCTCTCAACTTATCCAGTTATCGATATTTATTGATTGACTCCAATTTGTCGATTTATCCAAACGAAGTTTTTGGAATTTTCCAAAAATATCGAGTTATCGCAATTTTAACATTATATAAGTTTATCCAGTTATGAATACTTATGGGATTTTATCTTGTTACCAGAATGTAACGAGTTATCAAAAGTTGTCGATAGCTTTCGAAAATTATTAAAATTAACCGAGTTATTGCAATTGAAAGGGGAACCCAAAGTTTATAGAGTTATCGATTTACATATATCGATATATACATTTTTGAGTTATCGAAAGTTATAGAGCCGTAGAAACGTGCAGTTATCGAAATTTATCTAACATAGCCGAGATTAGTTGACCTATCGAATTTAAGTGTTTTTGAAATTCATTGAATTATCGACTTGTATCAAATTATCGAAACTATCGAAATTATCGACAAGCTGGAATGTATCGTGTCAATTCCAGGTCCTGTCAAAATCGTCCAAAGACCTTCAAGATATGAAAATTTGTAGTCACGATTTAGTTCCAAAGCAGAAGATTTTCCGGTAAGTAATTTCATACTTTATAAATTAAATGACGTGCTAAGTTAGAAAATCACTAAAAATAGTCTTAAACTAGGAAAACGGTCAAATTTCGACAGTAACTGGCGCTTCTAGTAATAATAATTGATCTGACTACTGCTAATGTAACAACAATGCATTAGTCCAGGCGATGGTGTTACTGGTCTTTTTCGTTATTACTTCAACATTGCGCTTCTACGGCAATTCAGTCTTCAAGAAGACTTCCTGTACTCATCAATTATAAATTTTTTTGTGTGTTAAAAATCATTAGAGAAACCGGTTTAATAAATACTATAAAGACTCTGTACTATCAATTCCGAAGGTTAAGGAGTGGTTCGTTCACTGACTTCCGCTCTAGTCGTACTAGCACAAGGGACGCCCAAATTTCAAGTCGTCCAAAAGGGATCGACACTCAAGAAATCTTCCGTAAATGATATTGGATAATGAAAAAATGAAGGTGGCAATACTGCAGGCATAAATATTTGAACTTAAAAAAGCTATCTGCGGAGGTAACCGCGATTGCTCACTCGCAACCATCAACGCAAACGTGTTACTATTTCAAAGGAGTATTTGGCGGTATTAACCCGAAATTCGGACAAGTTTTTGGCAAAATGTTTTTCACTGTGTTGAAACCATGGCCATAACATAGATCCATGACAGCAGATCAGATATCAACGAACTGGCAAAGCGCTGAACTTTGCCGCGTGAAGGAGCACCAAAGAAGGCCTAGGTGAAGATATCCGTCAACAAAATCAAGATGACAGAGTTTTTGGGGAGGTACGCGGTGCCATACACATCAGCGATTACTGTAAAACCAGGTTGGATCGTATTAAGCTATTGGACAGATTTGACTTTGACATGAAGCAAAAACGACCGCATTTGGCGAAGAAAAAAGTTCACTTACACTACGAAAATTCACGGGTGCACATGTGTGCAGTTGCAATGGAGATATTGCTTGAATAGGGCTATGGATTACGCCCTCATTCCGCATATTATTCAGATTTAAGCTCAATGCCCTTTCGTTACTATTTTTAAGTCCAAAGAAATGGTTTTAGTTGAATGAAGAGCGACAATCGTTTAGTAAATGAGCGACATGTACTTCATTTACTTGGTATATAAAAAAAATAGAGAGGGGACACCCTACGCAGGATTAAATCTTGCTTAGATTCAAAGTGCACAGCGTTAAAAATTTTGAAAAGTAAAACGTGCCTCTCATGCAATTTTTTGATGTTGACAGACAGGCAGGCAGGTAGCCAACTAGATAGCCAGCAAAAGCAGTCGTATGAATATACAAAACTAACGACACAGCATAATGACAAATATGCGCTGACTTTGAATCATATGACTATGTACATATGTACAGTGAGGCAAACAAATTACAAAATTTGGGAAAATTCAACAAATCTTCGTAAGAATTTCAACTTTTTATCCTGAATTTTTAGAAAATTTTTGGGTATGCAGTCTTATAGCCCATACAATTTAAGTCCAATGGAGTGCAAGTTTTAAACGGCTAAAAAATCCCGTTGATTTTTGAGAATTTTTTTCGGTGACGGATTTTTTTTGCACGTTTTTTCATATAAGTATGAATTTTTCATGAAATAAAACGCGGGAGACCCTCAGCAACCAAATTTCAAAATATCAACGCAAGTTTTTGCAAATTGCGCTTGTTATACTAAAAATTTGAAAAAAAAATCCCTAAAAAAAAATTCTCAAAAATCAATGCGCTTTTTTAGCCGTTTGAAAATTGAACTCTATTAGACTAAAATTGTATGGGCTATAAAACTGCATACCCAAAAATTTTCTAAAAAAGCAGAATAAAAAGTTGAAATTTTGATGAAAATTTATTGAATTTGCTCAAATTTTGTATAAAGTTGAAAACGGTGATTTACACGGTTTTGGTTAAAGTTTAGACGATATTTTTATATAAAAATAACAAACAAAAATTAGCTGCAAAAATATTACGAATATTAAAAAAAAACAACACGTGGTCATTTTTATGAGTCACTGTATGTACATATACATATACTAGCATTAGGCGGTTCAAAAAGTACACTGCAGCGTAGAAGGGTACACTAAGTGGAATTGCGGTCGGTGGTGCGGTAATGATGAGAGTTTATTCCTAGCGGCTAAAAGCGGGTTATGGCAGCACGCGGCACGCGGCACGCCTCACTCGGCGCTCGGTACTTGGTACAGGCTGTGACATTGAGGTCAGCAAAATTAAAACGCAAACATTTCGCTAGATTCGAAAAAATATCTGCACGCCAACAAGTGCACACGTATGCACAACTAAAGGTATGTGTTTATATTTTTCCCATACTACATATATACATACGTTAGGGTGCATCAGTATCCATAAAACAAATGTTACTGTCGGAATTATGGAATTTATTATCTTCTCATGGTCTGATTCATAAAAAATGAAATAGGTTTGAACAGCTTTATAACGTGATATTTTCAAAAAAAATTTTAGTTATAAAGCAGTTAACGTCTTCTTCATTTTTTATTGTATTTTTAAGGTATTTTCAAATTGGTTAAGCTCAGGTGAATCGTAATATTTTTCCGAAATATTTTGGCGGAAGTCGTTAAATATAATATGTTTTATAATTCCTGTGGAAAAGCCGCGAAATATTTTGATGCTCCCCCCTAATATACATACATTCTTTGATAAATGTTATGTGCATAGGTGTGTGTACTAAAAGTGTCGAAAGCCTGCATTTGTCCACAAAACGTTGTTGTACACCAGCTAAATACTGAACAAAAATATATTATTGCTGAGTCGGTGCTGTTCGTCGCTTGGTTGGTAGCGATGTGTGTACGTAACGGTTAAGTAGTGACCGAAAAATGTGTGTATTTAAAAAACGAATATATGTAAAAGCCAAACAAAAAAAGTGCATTCAACGAATTTTGTCAATAACAAATTTTAATTAAGAATTTTACAGGTAGAATTCTATTCGGAAAATATTCTATACATATTGCATTTAGGGTATTCACAAGTCGTCATAGGCGTTGTTTTGTCTTAAAGTGGTAACATTTTTCAATGTAAAAATGCTTTTAGCAGATATTTAGGGTAAATTAAAAGTCAAAAACATTTTAGCCGTTATTTTAGGTTGAACAATTTTATGACTTAAGGAAATATCGGCGCTTACGACGGATGGTGAATACCCGTATTGTAAACAACAAAAATGGTGAATAATGTAAAATTTGAACTATTTCTTTACAAGCTTTTATTTAACTTGCTCTCTATGTATGCATGTATGTGTGTAAGAATATATATTTGTCAGGGGCAAATCTTGCAATAAATGACCTAGAGACTTGCAACTTCTCAGTCGGCTCGACGACAATGCAATACGGAAGATGAGTTTTTCTGATAGGTGGCGCAATAGTCGAGATATTCCAAACGCCCATATTTTAAGTCCGATTTGCTTCATATTTAAAACGTATATTAACTACACGAAAATAAATAATACACTGAAGATTTAGCCGATAGGTGGCGCACAAGTCAATATATTTGGTAAACAAGTATTTATGTACCGATTTCGTTCATATTTAGAAAATTTGCTTAAATAATATTTGTTTTCATTATTAACTTATTTTAATTTCGGTGAATTTCGACAAATTGTTCTAATCATATATGCAGGTATGTATTTTAAATAAGCTATTTGATAGTACAAAAAGCAAAGCATTTGGCTTGTTTACATCTTATGTGAAGCGTATATCTTAGAATGACATAAATACATATGTAAGACTGAAGCTAGCTGGCTTGAAAAGTTACTCGTAGACGAATTGTTAAGCACATAGTGTTACTAGATTGAACCATCGTCCCCATTGGGTACAAAATCGACAATCCATGATAAATTCATAGAGAATTTTATGATATTTTGCAACACATTTTTAGTTCTATTCTAGTTTTGAGCGAATCTCAGTTCAGCTTAAAATTTAAAAATCTATTTTACGGCATAGTTATCTGACAAATCCTGGCCACTTATATACATATATTTCCGATCAGAATCTTATTGTCTTTACAGTTACAGGAATCATATGACTTTAGTGTGACTTTCGATATTTTGGATTCGCTTTGTTTTAACCACTTTTTCACACCTTTTGGAAAATATCTAAGTGACATTAAATTTTTTCTTTATTTTTTGATTTACTTATTATGAAATCTTATCATTTTAAAGTATAAAATTCGCCAAGCGAATATGCTTAGAATCATTAAACAGCTCATGTGAGGAAAGTTTTTACTAAAAACTGCTTTGATAGGTAAACTTCTACGTTGGCATACGAAAATTTGCAGATCAGCGGAAAATTTAAGTAACAAATAACGCGAAAGGCACCTACTTATATATGTACTTTCATAAGTGCAGAAAAACTTGTAGACTTAAGAGCTGAAATAATTTTAAAAGCTAAGAAAGAAAGGAAAACAAACGTCATCTTGCTCACCATCCAACCGTCACGCAATGTAACTACTAACTAGTTTTTCGTATGTGGAAGACATTTGTTTGATGAGAAAATATGAGGTAACTAAATAAATTCGTAAGACATATGTACATATGTATATGTATACAAAAGTAAATAGTCAGTATAGCAGCATGCGTTTCTTAAGTATACACATATTATGTAAGCAAGTTTAAGCCCGTATGAAGATATCGCCGAAACTTTGGAAAAACCTCGTATCTCAGAAAAGATTATCTAACAAAAAACTCTCTATTACCAGTAACAACGAAAAATCATTTTTAAAACTTTTAGATTTTGGCTATTAAAGATTAGATCCTTTTTAACTAATTGAGAAAGATATAAATCATAGTATTTATTTTAAGGCCTATTCAGAATTAATTTTACGAGATACGAGGTTTTGCTAAACTTCCGTCGATATGTACATTCACAGGAAAGAAAGTAAGCAAACGTTGAAGTACGCAAAAGCATTATAGAAATGAAAAATAATAAATGAAACGAAAGTGCCTTTAAAGCAGCCAAAATGTCGCAGCTGCAGTTTATATATGCACACACATACATACACTTTTTTATCTGTGTCCATATGTCATAACTCTACATACATGCAGATACAAAAATAATTGTTTTAAGTACCTACTGTATATGTATATGTCCGTACATACATGCATACTTATATTTAGTTAAGATTGCAGCCTCTCTCTCTGTTGTTCTAACAACAAATGTTACGTATTCGCATTGTAGTACCACTTGGTATGTTGTTAAACTGAAGTGCAGAAGGTAGAGTAGTAGTTCATCAAATACACATCACATATTTTTATAATTATAGAATTTTTAAGCGGCGGCTGTGATGTTTTTAGGTGCCCACTAACTCGGTTTAAATCGGATCATTGGACCACGAAACAATTAAGGAAAATCTTAACTTTTATATGAAAATTGGAGTCGGCTTTAATTTTTGCTTAAAAATTACTTGTTTGCTTACAGTTTATGCGATTTTGTTTTTATTTTTTTTTAAGTTTGCAGCACTTTGTTTTAACTCATTCAGAAGGATAAAACATTTTTTGCTATTTGAAACTTTAAGGCGCTTAAAGCTGCCATTTGGCTATGATTTTTGAGATGCTTTTAGGCGAATCACAGCATGTATCTCTTATCCTTCGGCAACGGCCTCAGGCTGATATTTGCGAAAAGTTGGGATTTTGGTGATTTTATTTTTCGCTATCCTCTACATTATTTCAACGGGTAAATACTAAATATGCGCTGGCACGCGAAAGCAATAAAAATCACTGCAGAAAATTTATGGCGTGGAAAAAATCAACAATAAGAAAATTCAATTTGCCTGAGAATGAAGGTAATATCTGGGCTGTATATTTTCGGTTGTTAATAAGAGATGTGTGATGCAGACCCCAGTGGGGTAATCAAAGTAGCACAATTTTTCAAATAAGACACTCTTCTAAATTAATTGTTCAATAGGTACATAAAATAAATTACTGAAAGGAAAAGCAACAGCTGCTTGTAATTGCAGAGATTAAAAATCACGTGGCAAACCAAAGCAATCTTAAGCATTACAGCTGTGCCAAGCTTCTATGTATATATAGCTGCAGTGGTTTAGCTACGAAATTACCTTAATTTTCTCACAGTTGATGAAAAATTTAGTATGCGCTCGCAAGCCTTGGCGTAATTGCTCCTTTTTCGGTTACTTTTTGAAAGTGTTATTGCAAGTGTTATGTGCAATTTTCTATATACATTTTCGTTTATATTTTATTTATTAGCTTCTTATTTATTTATATGCATTTATGTGGCTGTTGTCCGACGTGGCACAGTCATAGGCGGTGTCGATTGCAGCCCTGAACATGTGAAAAGGCCAAAGAAAATCGTTAAAGTAAAACTAGGCTTTTGTTGTAGTAGCTTTCGAGCGAAGCAGTTGTTGTGGGCCGAGTTGTGAACTACAGTGCTAATGTTTACAATGCATATAAAGAAATATATAGTACGAATATACCTATAAATATGCTATTGGCATGCACATATGTATGTATGGCAAGTCACACGCCTGCTTTATGGCCGAAAAAGGGGTTTTGTATGTACATATATACATACATACACATATATATATTTGTGTGCATGTTTCAGCCTTAGCATGTTTGCTTATCGATTTTTCTGTATTTTTTACGCTTTCATGCATTTGTGAATTCCTTTCGAGGTTCCTTTGATGGAGCTGACCATTACCGCAAATAATCCTTGCTTGCACCTTTACATAGACTTCTCTTGATGGCAAATAAATTTGTGTAGCCGTTTACAAGGTAATATTTTCAGTTAAGCCAAGTTAGGATATGTCTTTTTTTTAGCTGCATGCAACCATGGCGGATACTTAAATAATAATAAATAACTTTAGAGGGAAACGAAAAGCTCCATTCAAAGACAAACTGTGGTTAAGGTAAGAATGTGTGTGCACTTATCACAAATTTTGGACTAGCAGTTATTCCTAAAGTTGATTTCTAAAATGCTGTACCTTTCCAAAAGTTATTGATTTTTGTGCGAAACATATTGTTTATACATACATACATAGATGTAGCGTTGGCATTTTTCTACCATTTTTCTACTGCATTTTGAATGACCATTGCAGCTGGATGCAGCTCCAGTGAGCTTATATGTTTAAGGGCTACATGAGTTTAAAAATTAAAAAAAAAAAAAACGATTTTCTTTTTGTTTTATTAATAGAACAATGTAAAAAAAACTTATGCCGGGCGTGTTAGCTTTTCTCAGAAGTTTTTAGCATGCGTGATTTCTTAAAAAAAAAAAAATAAAAAAAATTTGGTTTTGTCAAAAATATTTTAAGTAGACAATATGCAAGGTAGAAGGCAATTTACACCAAAAAATTACCTTTTCGTACAAAACTGCGCTTAAAACTAAAATTTTATTTATGTATCTACTAACAGAAGTTTCTGATTTCAGATGGATATATGTATCATGAGTTAATGTGACAATTTCAAAGAAACTTTGTCCTGGATAATCGGGAGTGGGGTCGTAATGGCTGAATGGAACCTTCATAAGATGTATATGTGTTGTCAAATGTTTATTTTTGAAGCATACAAATGTTAAAAGATTTTAATTAAATTATTATTTTATTCACTACAATAATACAAGTGATGAGTTAGTATGATTTCTTGCCTTATGCTGAATTTCCACTGGTCATTGAAAGGAAAAAAAATTAGGGACCGTAAGGGTTATGATATTTAAAAAAAACATATTTTGTTTGCCACCAAATTTAATTGTTTTTTTATGATTTATATGTCTTGATCAAGATTTTCGTTTTTTTTATGTTTTTTTTGTTTTATTTTTTTTTTTGATAAAAATAAACCTTGCTTTTTGATTTTTATTGGTTTGATCGTACTATAACCATTATTTTCAGAATTAATTTTTTAGATTATAAAATACTTTAAGAGAAAAAGAAATACTTAAGAAAAAATGTGACCAACAAAATAAAAATGAAAATGTAACGTATATTCTTGATCGAAAAAACTGTTAAAAAATTACGATTTGCCATAATCTTTAAATAGTTATTTTCGGTAAATGTTAAAATGTTTGTCTTTTAAAAAATGGCACATGGAAACGAAATTCAGGAGAATTTCATAAACGTAATGACACGGGTATTTTTGAATGCCAAATTTTGTCATTAAACCTTTTGTCATATACAGCACAGTTGAAATCTAGCATAAGAAGTGCGAGCAGTATTGCCAGACTTCAAAAATTTTCTGGAAATTTCAAGAAAAGTGACTTGATTACAACAAAAACGAATGATGGTAGTCAGCGATTAGTGAAACCTTAGTGGTAGAGCTTATATGTCATGACACCCAAATTACATAGTTTGCTCCCTCATTCGTAATTCGCTCTCTAATTACCTTTCGAATTACCTTATTCGTCATACAAAATTTTGTAAGCGAATTACCTAATTTGCAGGCAAATCAAATCCAATTACTTTGCGAATAACGAAAAAATTGCTGCCTTCCCAAATTTTTATCGGAAGTTTATCGAAATCAGCTCACAAATCAAAACTGGTAATTTTTGTGAGTACTAGAAAAAATTTAGTTAAAGGGCGAGCAAAGTAATTCACGGTGCCGTGTGAACGCCGCATTACTGGGCGTTAGTATGGTGGCCAGTACTGGATAAGCAATACAACGTCAGGAAATCAAGCAGCGTTCGGCGAGCCCCTTGGTGCTATAAAAGCAATTAAGCTAGAAGTATCTTGCTGAATACCAACTGCCTACTCTCGGAGTAAGCAAGTAAGGGAAATACATTTTCGATTCGCACGAAAGCCAGAGTCAGAATGAAAAAACTTATAAACCAAACTTATAAGAACTGAATACCTCTTAATCAAAAATACAGATTTAACACTCAAAAATGAGTTTTGAAGTAATTGCTTACTATGTCATATTTTCCATACCTCGAAGTCATCCGAATATTTTAGAGTTAGACCCAAATATTAATAGTCCTTAAAAATGTCGCAGCATAGCTTAAAACTCACTCAAAACGCATCAGGTGTAATCAATTCTTAAATCTAGTTTGTGGAAAACTTTCACGTTTCATTACTTCCCGCCCATTTGTTGACCATTTTCATGGCTAGTTATTTGAAATTATGAAATATTATCAACGCTTTGCATGAAATGGTTGCATGACTTGGTCAAGCACGAAAATATAGTAAATTACTACATACAATGTGGCAAATTTGTTAAAGTCAGAATTTAATTAAGGAAAAAGACTATTGTGACCCCACAAACACAAATGCAGTGGCGCCATAACAATACATTCGTGTGATTTCAGAAAGGTGCCATAGAAAACATTTTGAACAAATCAAAAACAAAACAACATATTTTAGATGCTTTAACTGTTAGCAGGTGCGGCCATCAACGAAACTATTGTCTCTCAGCGGCTGTTGTAATTTTTCGTCCTTTTGCTCTTTTACCCTTTACCCTTTATTTTTATTTTTTTGCTCACCGCCAACTGCCACAAAGTGCGGTGCTTCGGTAATCACAAGAAATATCGCGAGATTGCGGACATAACGTTTTGTCATTTGTCATTTGCATTGTTCGCTTTCATTGCACGACTATGTGCAGCATGAGAAAAACACACAAAAAAGTTCATGAGCCATAAGGCATCAAGCAACAACAAACCAACATTCATATTTATGTATTTAGTGCGGCTCGCATACGCAACGTAGTATTTTTTTTTTTCATGCCAGTATACATACATATATACTGCATGGGTATACATTCGGGTGGTTCAAAAATAAATGCAGAGCTAAAAAGATAAAATTTTTCTAAATGGAATAAAAAATACCCGTATTTTTTTGTTAAAAAAAATATATTTACTACTGCCTCAAAGCCCATAAAGTGTTCCATGTTTTTTATATGGGGAGAAACCCTTTTTCGTAGAATCCTCAAAAATCAATATTTTTAGATCGCAAAACTTTGTTTCTCTTGAGGTCACTTCTAATAATAAAACCCGTTTGTTCACTTATTCCATATATAAAAATTCTAGGCGGTGAGAGCTTAAAATTAAAAAAAAATTGTTTACCACCCTACTGTACATGCAGATGTATGTAAATATATCCGCATGCCGTGCACATATACATATCCATACACATTAATGCAAGTAATTTAGTAGCCCGCATATGGCGCATTGCAGCCACATCCGTTGTCGTTACCATTAAGGTTGCCATTACCGTTACCACTACCGCTACATATAGTACATGGCTTTGTTCGTATCGTATATGTAAGCGGCTGTGCATTGGACATAAAAGTTTATTATGCAGTCTATATACATACATACATATATGTATGTACATTGGCGGCCAAACAAATAGGGAAGCGACATCTCAAAAAGTTTTAGCTATTTTTCTTTCCTTTATTTAATGTTTATATGGTATAGTATAAGGCAATTTCGATTAGATTTCATCAGAATTTCAAAATTTTTAATCAGAATTTTTGACAAAATTTTGGTTTGTAGTTTTGTAGTCCGTGAAGTTTTTGTATAACAAAGTGCATGTTTGAAGTAGCTACTGGCATTTGCTTCCATGAAAAGTATGTTCGACAGCGTCAGCAAAAAAAAAAAAATAACCAAAAATCCTAGCTACCTCAAAAAAAGCAGTTTTTATTATTATTAGTTAATGAGCTATAAAACTGCATATCTTAAAATTCGAAATAGAAGGTTTGAAGTTTGAAACATTTGTTGGAAATCGTCGAATTTTTTGTCAATTTGTTGAAAGTTTCAAACTCCGACTTATATGGTTTTTGTTAGATTGTGAGCTACGATTTTAGAGAAAAAATAATAAATATTAAATAAACAAAATGAAAATATTTGTATGTTCACCACCGTATGTGTGTGCGTGCTTATTTGCGTTTGCATTCGCTAAGCAGCACGTGACTGCGGTTAGTTGACTTTAGCCTACCCTACAGAGCCTACTCTTTCTCACCAGCCTACTTGTAGTTCCATATTATCCCCAGCGAATTACTATAAAAATACTCTTAAGTACTACATATATGGCAAACTATGGTTGCATTTTCTATGCTTACAAATTTTATTTTATGGCTGTTTTACTTTTGTTCTCTGCTAGTTCGCTTTCGAGTATAACGTTTCTTCGTTTCTTCAAGAATATTATGTGATTTACTTATAGTTACCATAGTTTTCTGTGATTGAATGGCAAAGAAAGAAAAAAAAAAACTCAAAAACTGTTAGTGTGTTGACCTTTTGCATGGCATATGCACTTCCATGTGGACATTTTATACAAAATAGAGATTTTAGGCGCAGCTATCCTATGCGAATATTACTTTCTATGAATGCCACGTATTCCCCCAGTACGTATCTATCACTTATTAAGCTGAATGAAAGTGAAAGAAAAAATCGGCTAATGTATATAAAAATTATGCAAGTGATTCAGTTTAGTACTGAGAATATTTGATTATTATTGTAATACGTAGTTAAATATAATAGGCTCTACTTTCCCCTGATTCAGCATGGTACCTTTAACGTAGTTTGTAATTTATCAACTAATAAAAACAAAGTGCCTAAGGCTTCACCACTCTACACATGTACATCTGTTTGAAAGCTTTGTATACATATGATATGAAACCCATCTGAGAGTCACACCGCAACTCTATTAAAACCACACGCACTGTAGGTATGGAAACCCTACCCAATAGTACGCTCTTCATGTGGCAATACAACAGGAAGCAACAACGCAGGCACTCATGCTACGTATGAAAAAACAAATGTAAATATGGCAACCTTGTCGGACACCTTGAACTATTGAAGGGAAAGACCCTGTTCTCAGATCAAATTGATCCCATCCTTAGCTTTAAGAAGAGGTACAATATCATATTTCCCACTCGTGAAGATTGCAGCAGAAACCCCACGTGGCCGCATAATGATTCAAAACCCACTTAAGGTGTAGGTGCCGCGATTCCACACATCTTCCTCCTTAAGTTAAGACCAAACGATATTCCAGGCGAAACTAGCTTCCATACTGGAAACTGCCTACGTTTTAAGAAACAAGCAATTGCCTGATTTCCAGGGATAAGAGTATTCACAAGGACAGGGAGGTTCTCAACCCCTCTCTCCGTAAAGGAATCCGTCAGGCCTCTTGAGCAAACACAGCTTTGTGGTTTGGTATTTTTTTTTTAATTTTTACCAACTTAACAGTTTGAATAAACACTTTCTTCTTAATTTTGTAGTCACAAAAAATTTTCTAATACTTAATAATCGATTTTGTCATTTACAGGCCTATTTTGCTTGTAACCGAACATTTTTTAACTGGGAAAATTTAATAAAATAATATTGTTGTGTGTTTTGTATAGATACATACATTTAAGTGACTATTTATGTATTTACGTGAAAATTGCTTATTTACTTTTAATAGATTGACTCGAATTGGTGCCACATCTGCACATCCAAGCGATAGATCAATGTCACTGGCGTTTATTGCACAACATTTGTCACACGGCATTAAGTATGGATACAATGCAGTCAGTAACAAGGTATGCGCCAATAAAATTTGAAATTGTTTTAAAGAAATGAGGTGTTGGGAAAACTGTTGTTAGCAATCACAAGCAGAAGTTTTTAAACAAATTTTAACATAGAAATAAAAATTTAATGTATGAAAATATATGACTAAACGAAAAAGTATTTTTAGGTGTCTTTAATTTCAGCAAATTGGTATGTTTGGTGCGCTTTCACGGTAAATACATATATAATAGTTTTTGTTTAAAAAGTTAAACTAAATTTAAGTTAGAAGTTCAACGACACTTTAAATAATGGACGTAAAACTTTATTTCCAAAAGGATCGCCATCCATTTAAAAAGTGAAATGCATGTGCCAAAAGAAAATTTGTTCAAGAGCGTTGCCACTTGTTTATAAGACACCTGTATTTAATTCAATATTATAACATACTACGGGTATTCATGGGAGCGCGTAAATGCCTCGTAACAGTATAAACCTCGTAAATAAACCGATTTTGAACCTAAAATTAAGTAAGTTTACGAGATTGACATGGTTACGAGGTATTTACGCGTTTAGATGAATTTCCCTTTCATAAATTCAATGTCAAATGAAAGAAGTTTACTTTGAAATATTTAAAAAATTTTCAAATGGCGTTGTCACCTTGTCAAAACCAAACTTAATTTAATTAAAAAATAAAATTAAATACATAGATCTTAAAATATTTATGTCAAACGGAACAAGTTTAAGAAATATTTATTTTGAAAAATTCTAGAGGTGCCACATGTATAATGTATATTCGAATCAAATTAAATAAAATATTTATATATGAAAGGCGCTTAAGACGGCTTTATTTCGAAACTATTATGAAATGGGGTTGCCACCTATTAAAATACTAATTCAGTTTAATTAATAAGTTAAGTGTAATAATTCAATAACACTGGACCACAAATTTTAGTTTGGTTTTCGTTCTCCAGCCGCCACTATCCAATTTCTATGAAGAATTGTTCGGTGATTCCGAAAGTCGAGTTAATTTGTTTTTCTATGGATAGGTTTTCGAAATATTTGCAATTAGGACGAATTTTTTTGAAGTCGGTTAATAAAATGAAAATCTAACGACAATATTTTCACTGTTTGTTGTAGCAGCTTACTAAACTCGGTCGAAATCAGTGCATCGATGTTATCTTCATTGTCATCTAACGGCAGGCGCAGAAAAAGGTCAGATCCAACTGGTTCGGGCCTTAGGGAGAGTGATGTTATATGAGCTGATGTGAGCGGGCATGTGAATAGGTGGTTAGTGTGGTCGGAGCAACTTATTCATACATGCTCGAGTTATTCCCGACAAAGCCTGTTGTTTTAAAGATCTAATATTTTCTGTTTTACTTGAAACCTAAAATGCATCGAACTTACTTTTGATTTCAAAATTAAGGGGTCATATTGTAATTTGGGTAATGATTTCTAACAGCAAGTGTTACTATAGAGAAAATATATGTAAAATGAAACCAGGAGTTTTCTTAAATTCAGAACGGAGAACCGTTTTTTTTTCAATTGAAATTTTTCGTATAACTCGAAAACCGTAGATCGAACACCCTATTTGTTATGTATAAGTAGCGCTTGGCAATATGAATATAATTATTTGGGCTCAAAAGGAAGCATTTTGGCTATTATATAAGCGTACATAATTACTACAACGATAGGAAAAAAGTCGTAATACCGCTGATTATTTACACTTATTTAACGGTTTTTCATGAAATAACGGCACTTAATACGCAAACTTGCTTAATGGCGCAGATTGTTTTGTAAAGTATCTATATAGGTATGTAAATTTCTGTTTTCTTACAGCTGACTTCAATGATCGCCTGACAGACCAATAAAAGCGTTGCAGAAACTTCCAGATTTTGCTTTTGCAAAAGAGGACAAAGTAAACACGTAAGTGGCAAGGAAAGAGAAATATTATTATTTTTTTTGTATTTACTTAAGTATTTTAAATACAATACCGCGTAGTCCCAAAAAAACCGCGTGTCATACGAAGCGCACACAGGGGCACGTTCTAATACAGAATAATGTCATGGATTCGCTATGTAAAATGGGTACAAACATATGTAGATCTATGCCAAATAATTCATATGCGAATAGCTTATGCCACAACAACAGCTTACGCAAAAAAAAAAAAATGAAATAAAAAAAATCGAAACTCCCACTGTCTGTACAAACACGCAAAGTTTTGCGACTTTCAACTTTGAACGCCTATGCAAAAAAAAAAACGCAAACACGGAAACGAACACAAAATGCGTTAATGACTATGTGGCATGAATAAATGTTGACACACTTCTTACATACTCAAGCAGCCGAGTATCCAAGTACTTAAACTCAAAATGAAATAAAACAGCAAACCCATTTCGCGTGGCACAATCGCAGCTTCGCAGCGCTGAGATCGTCGCCTAACAATTACTAAACGTTGTTGTTGCGGCAGCGCGTTGATTTGAATTGATTTTCGATTTTTGTAGCATTTTTTTTTGCTACATTTGT
This sequence comes from Rhagoletis zephyria, assembly GCF_001687245.7. Lineage (NCBI taxonomy): Eukaryota > Metazoa > Arthropoda > Insecta > Diptera > Tephritidae > Rhagoletis > Rhagoletis zephyria. Next base: position 20,643 of record NW_016160983.1, on the reverse strand, counting down.
TTTACCCTTATTTGCACAAAAACCAAGCATTGTAAATTTATACTCAAACTAACTATTCGTACAAACACTGCCAAGTGCAAATACGCCATTCACGCCAGTGTTGTGCCACTTAAAGGCCAAATGAGTCACACATAAAAAACATGATTTGGTGGAAAATATCCGCATTACGTTCTGAAATGTAGGAATAACAAATACAAACATACATACATGTGTTTAAACAACCAACAACTTTTCGGCATGAAATGAAATTGTTTTTTGTTTTTGTTGTTGTGCTCATACAAAGCAGGCACGCATACTTTGCGCTGCTTATATGCCACGAGAATCCTGGCAAACGGCATAGAAAACACAAACAAAAAAAAAAACCTGCAGACGCTTAAATTTTTTGCGCTTTCTTTACTTTTTTCTTTTTTTACTTTGTAACGATTTAACGATTTTCCCATGCGTTGTAACGCTTTTATGAGCACGAGCTGCGTTTTTTTATTGCTACAGTTATGCCGAAATATTTTTTAAAACACTGAATTTATTTATTTTGCGTATTTGGTAGAAAAGCGTGGATTTTGAAATTATTGCTTATTTTTTCGTAGAAATTTTTTGATTGCAATTTTTTATTTTTTAACTTTATTGTTTTAGTTGTAATTTGCATAAATTTTGAAGTCACACAATTTTAATTAGATTTTCTAAACTTTTACACTTTACCAGCGTACATATTTATTAAATTTATATTCATTAATTGTATTATTTAAAATTTAAATCACAAAAATCACTGTCTACGTTGCTGCTGTACGACGCCGCCACAACGTCTGACACACAAAACACGTAACACCGCAATGAGGCAGCGACAAGGCAGCAGTCACAGGCACAGTCACAGTTGGCTCGGGCCAGTCCGCCAAACAGTCTCTGTCTCTGCAGAAGTATGTAGCAGAGGCAATAGCCGTGAAAGGGCCAAATAGAAGGAAAGTGGAAAAACAGAAAACGCCGAATAGCGAACAGCAAAGCACAACACAGCAGCAAACCGCATGCCAAAAACACTCACACA